>NC_134398.1:21055273-21365273 GCF_050003625.1 Haematobia irritans
TGGTTAAGCTACTTTGTAGGTTACTCAACGCATGGTTTTAAGCTGAAATCAAAACAACAATAATAATTTTATTTTTGCAGAAAATTTTGTCTAAATTTTATTTCTATAGAAAATTTTGTCAAATTCTATTTCTATACAAAATTTTATTTCTATAAAAAATTGTATCAAAATTTTATTTATATAGAAATTTTTGTCAAACTTATATATCTATAGAAAATTTTTCCAAAATCTTATTTCTATAGAAAATTTCGTCAAAATTTTATTTCTATAGAAAACTTTGTAAGAAACTTATTTTTAATCTAATAATCTATGTAAGCCTCATATCTCGTTCTGCCACTATATCAAACCTGCCTCCTAATAACTTTGGTCACGTATCTAATTTATGAATTTCCATGTCGTTGGATTCACGATTACTTTCTGTTTGAAAAACTTATACATCTCTTTGGATTAGACATTGGGAATTCATCAAATTTAAAAAATTGCTTTCAAGCTTCTTTCGATGACCAAGAGGGCCTTTACAATGCTCCACAATTTACCTAAATCTTCAGGACCTTCAACTACTTGTCCCGCTTGTGCACGTTGACTTTCATATTGATCTCAAATTGAGAACCTTGATTTAGGGATGAGTATATTTAGTCCGAGTCCATATTTAGTCTGATCCCACTCATTTTGCTGAGAATATGGGCCTCACCTAAAGAAGTAGCTGTGAGTGTCGGAGAAATTCCTCTCGAAACAAAAATTGGGAATGCAAAATTTTGCAAAAAAAAAAGGTTTTTTAAGTAAAGGTATACATTTCTCATACAAACATACACAAAAAATAATATTATAATTTTTGAGCTAACAATAAATTGTTGTTACAGAAAATTTTTAAGTTCAACAAAATTTTTGTTGATATAACAAAATGTTTGTTAATATAACAAAATTGTTTGCTAAAGTGACTAAAATCGTAATTGTATTTACAAATTACGTTGTAAGCTCAAATTTAAACATAATTTTAATTGTATTGACAATCAAATTAATTGCTATTTTTGTGTGTATAGTTTTCGATATGAGAAAACTAATTTATAATGGTGAAAAACTTCTTGTGCTTGTAACACTTTGCGTCATTTTCCCTGTATATTCCAGCAAACCCCAATTATTCTAATACTCCATAATAAATCTGCATTGAGCATAACATAGTTTTATGCATATATCAGCCATCCTAATAAAGTATACTTTTAGGTGTTATGCATATTAAATTGATTCCATCTCCATCACATCAATGATTATTTACTTTTTAAGAATTCTCATTATCTAAAGTGTTTTTCTCTACTCTCTTTAGGGTTTTTTGCCACAGCAACAATTTTATTCTCTGCCCTACGCAAAGGGGGTTTTCAGTTAAACGTCCATTGTAATCTACATTCTAAAAATTCAATTAGTACAAAGATTTTCCTTCCGGTTCCCATTTACCTAACACACATACACGCACACACACAAACCCATACAAGATTGGCAGTTTATTAAAACAGATATGGATATTTTTCCTACTAACCCAAGGCTTCAATTTTAAATGTTGCTAGACTCTTTCAGTAACTCAAACAGTGCGACAGCAAAGACCAAGTAAAGGATAGAACGAAGCCAATAAACGCACCTAAATGTATGCTATATAGAATTGTTAGAACACTTGTTGTGAACAGCATGCTATGGAAACTCGGATAAAATGTTGCAGGCAAAACGCATGATGATACATACACTTGCAAATATAAACTGGTAGACCTGTAGTCACATGCACACACACACACACATACACATAATTGTTTGCTTTATACCTTCGAGCTAACTAAATAGAATGTCAAAACCAAAGCAAAGCATTTTTTTGTATGGAAAATCTTTGCCATAAAACGCCACATAGGCAACAAATAATGCTGGGCACATTGGTTTCAAAATGCAAAAAATTTACTGAATCAATTTTAGCCTCACAAACGGACACGTAACTGTCCGCTGATCCTAGAAAAAACAGAAATCAAGAATTATAGGTCCTTAATCTGATGTTTGGCTTTCGAAATTTCGATGGTTCTTCCCCGGATTTAGGCCGTCATTGACACGCAATGAAGCAACATCGAGATTGATATGAATACAGGGATTAGCATCGTAGCATTTTGTTTTTCATAACAACATCAGAAATGATGCGAAATTTGAAGACCAGATTTGATCGGATTCTACGATGCATAGATAGTAAACTTGCTCGAGATCTGAACACTTTGCGAGAAAGACCAATGAGCTTGAACTAAAGCCATTGAAGTACAAGAACTCACCAATACACAATAACAATGCTAAACAGGAAATAGCCATGGAGTTGCTACCACGGTTACCACAGTTCGTAGAATTCAACCAAAAATTCAACCGACTTTTTAATGTTTGGTAGAATTCTTGATGTTTTGGTAGATTTTGCAAAATAGAATTCTCCAAATAAGAGGTACATAAATTTTCTATAGAAATATAATTTTGACAAACATTTTTTTGTTGAAATAAAATTTGACAAAATTTTTTAGAAATAAATAGAAATAAAATTTTACAAAAAATTTCTATAGAAATAAAATTTTACAAAAAATTTCTATAGAAATGACAAACATTTTTTTGTTGAAATAAAATTTTGACAAAATTTTTTAGAAATAAATAGAAATAAAATTTTACAAAAAATTTCTATAGAAATAAAATTTTACAAAAAATTTCTATAGAAATAAAATTTTACAAAAAATTTCTATAGAAATAAAAATTTGACAAAATTTTCTACAGAAATAAAAATTTCGATAGAAATAAAATTTTGACAAAAATTTCTGTAGAAATTAAATGTTGACAAAAATTTCTATAGAAATAAAATTTTCTATAGAAATAAAATTTTAACAAAGTTTTATATAAAACGAGAAAAAATGTGTACACATAAAATATTGACAAAATTTTCTATAGAAATAAAATTTTGCCAAAACTTTGTGCAGAAATAAAATTTTGCAAAAATTTTCTATAGAAATAAAATTTCGACAAAATTTTCTATGGAAATAAAATTTTGACGAAATTTTCTATAGAAATAAAATTTTGACAAAATTTTCTATATAAATAAAATTTTGACAAAAACTATAGAAATAAAAATTTGACAAAATTTTCTATTGAAATAAAATTTTGACAAAATTTGCTCTAAAAATAACATTTTGTCTGAATTTAATTTCTATAGAAAATTTTGTCAAAATTTTATTTTTAGAGCAAATTTTGTCGAATTTTTATTTCAATAGAAAATGTTGTCAAAGCTTTATTTCTATAGATTTTGTCAAAATTTTAGTTCTATAGAAAATCTTTCAACAGAAATAAAATTTTGCCAAAATATTTCTATAGAAATAAAATTTCGACAAAATTTTCTATGGAAATAAAATTTTGACGAAATTTTCTATAGAAATAAAATTTTGACAAAATTTTCTATAGAAATAAAATTTTGACAAAATCTATAGAAATAAAACTTTGACAAAATTTCCTAAAGGGTGATACGGTCAAAATTTGGTCAAGGGAAAACGCATGTAAATCGGTGAAATCGTTTATTTAAAAAATCTAATTAAATTTATTTTTCAAGTTCAATTAGTATAAAATTCAGGAAAAATATTCAGTTAGGCTTTCGCTTTTCCAAATCCGAATTGCCGGGCCTCACGCTTGACACCTGCCATCAGATTTTGTACAGCCACCTTGTCCACCTTCTTCGCCGCAGAAAGCCAGTTTGCCTTGAACTGCTGCTCGTCCTTAGCAGTTTTTTAGTCTTCTTTAGGTTCCGCTTGACAATAGCCCAGTATTTCTCAATTGGGCGGAACTCTGGCGTGTTGGGAGGGTTCTTGTCCTTGGGAACCACCTGCACGTTGTTGGCGGCGTACCACTCCATGACCTTTTTACCGTAATGGCAAGATACCAAATCCGGCCAAAACAGTACGGAACAACCATGTTTCTTCAGGAAAGGCAGCTGACGTTTATTCAAACACTCTTTCACGGAAATTTCTTGGTTGACAGTCCCGGAAGCTATGAAAATGCTGCTTTTCAAGCCACAGGTACAGATGGCTTGCCAACCCAGATATTTCTTTGCGAACTTTGACAGTTTTATGTGCTTGAAAATATCTGCTACCTTTCCCCTTCCTTTTGCCGTAAAAAACTCCTGTCCCGGAAGCTGCTTGTAGTCGGCTTTGACGTAGGTTTCGTCGTCCATTACCACGCAGTCAAACTTCGTCAGAATCGTCGTGTACAGCCTCTGGGATCGCGCTTTGGCCGTCGTATTTTGTTTATCATCGCGATTTGGAGTCACTACCTACTTGTAAGTCGATAGTCCGGCTCGTTTTTTGGCTCGATGCACGGTTGTAGACGATACAACCAGCTTATTTGCGGCATCTCGGAGAGAGAGGTTATGGTTTCGCTTGAAACTACCGGCAACTCTCTTTGTCGTCTAAGCGGCTTCCGGTTTTCGATTTCCCCCCGATCCAGACTTCCTGTCTGTCGACAAACCTTCCCCAAACACTTTAATTACATTTGTAACGGTTGATTTGGCAACTTTTAGCGATTTTGCCAGCTTTGCGTGCGAGTAGCTCGGATTTTCGCGATGCGCGAGCAAAATTTTAATACGCTGCTCTTCTTGCTTGGACGGCATTTTGACAACTGAAGAGTGAATTCCAAAACCAAAATAGGAGCAACATTCTACACACACACACACCTTCAAAATGAGGGGTGTTCAGGTTTTTTAAATGCAAAATTGAAAGAAATACGTCAAGTTTATATTGACCAAATTTTGACCGTATCGCCCTTTATTCAAATAAAATTTTGACAAAATTTACTATAGAATTAATATTTTGAAAAAAATTTCCATAGAATTAAAATTTTGACAAAATTTTTTATAGCAATAAACACAGAAAAAAATTTCACAAAAATTTTTCCAATTAAAATCTTAATTGAGTTTTGAAAAATATTCAATTAAAAATTTAATTGATTTAAAAAATTTTTTAATTGAAACAAAAATCAATCACACAAATTAATAGTATCAACTAATTAATTGGATCAATTAATTTTTTAATTGACTGTCAATTAATTTTTTAATTGATACTATCATTAATTTTTTAATTGAAGACATTTCAATTAAAAATATAATTGGACCAATTAATTTCGTGATTGAATCAGAAAAATAATAAATAATAAGAATAAATAATAATGACATAAAATTTTGACAAAGTTTTCTACCGAAACAGAATTGTGAAAAAAAATTATATAGAAATAAAATTTTGACAAACTTTTCTATAGACATAAAATTTTGACAAAGTTTTCTACAGAAACAAAATTGTGACAAAAATTTCTAAAGAAATAAAATTTGGGAAAATTTTTCATAGAAATAAAATTTTTTGTTGTTTTTGATTGCAGCTTAAAACCATGCATTGACTAAACTACAAGTGTAGCTTAACCAACAGAGGAAAAGAATGTTTGTCAAATTTATTTGGGCAAAGCCCTATAGACTGCAAGTTGTTTGGATGGACGCACGTTTTGGAATTATCACATTCCTGATCAGCATCATCTACTTGCAGCAAAACTATCAACCAATTATCAGAATAAATTCAGGCCGTTCACTAAACCCAAAAGTGAGCCACAATTGAACCTTCCGAAAAAAGGTTTTACATGATAGCCGGCTTATGCCGAAATAAATTCGTACAAACATATCTCTTTTCCTTTGCCACCGTCAAATCATCGATTTGAGTGCAGTTGTCTGGGTTTATTTTTAACGTGATTCCTCTTTTTATACCCTTCACCACTACTGTGGTACAGGGTATAATAAGTTTGTGCATTTGTATGTAACGCCAAGAAAGAGTAATCACAGACCAACCTTTTAGTATACGGATCGGCTTAGAATTAAATTCTGAGTCGATTTAGCGATGTCCGTCTGTCTGTCTGTCCGTCTGTCTGTCCGTCTGTCTGTCCGTCTGTCTGTCTGTCTGTCTGTCTGTCTGTTGATGTATTTTTGTGTGCAAAGTACAGCTCGCAGTTTTAGTCCGATTGTCCTAAAATTTGGTATAGGGTCCTGTTTCGGCTCAAAGACGATCCCTATTGATTTTGGAAAAAATCGGTTCAGATTTAGATATAGCTGCCATATATATTTTTCACCGATCTGGTCATAATTGGCGTGTATATCAACCGATCTTCCTCAAATTCCGTACATCCGAATATTTTATGAGTCTCGAAAAACTTGCAAAATATCAGCAAAATCGGTTCAGATTTAGATATAGCTCCCATATATAGCTTTCGCCCGATTTACACTCATATGACCACAGAGGCCAATTTTTAACTCCGATTTAGTTGAAATTTTGCACAGGGAGTAGAATTAGCATTGTTACTATGCGTGCCAAATTTGGTTGAAATCGGTTCAGATTTAGATATATCTCCCATATATAGCTTTCGCCCGATTTACACTCATATGTCCACAGAGGCCAATTTTTAACTCCGATTTAGTTGAAATTTTGTACAGGGAGTAGAATTAGCATTGTTGCTATGCGTGCCAAATTTGGTTGAAATCGGTTCAGATTTAGATATATCTCCCATATATAGCTTTCGCCCGATTGACACTCATATGTCCACAGAGGCCAATTTTTAACTCCCATTTAGTTGAAATTTTGCACAGGGAGGAGAATAAGCATTGTTGCTATGCGTGCCAAATTTGGTTGAAATCGGTTCAGATTTAGATATAGCTTCTATATATATGTTTTTCTGATTTCGACAAAAATGGTCAAAATACCAACATTTTCCTTGTAAAATCGCCACTGCTTAGTCGAAAGGTTGTAAAAATGACTCTAATTTTCCTAAACTTCTAATACATATATATCGAGCGATAAATCATAAATAAACTTTTTTGAAGTTTCCTTAAAATTGCTTCAGATTTAAACGTTTCCCATATTTTTTTACTTATATTGTGTTCCACCCTAGTGCATTAGCCGACTTAAATTTTGAGTCTATAGATTTTGTAGAAGTCTATCAAATTCTTCCAGATCGAGTGATATTTAAATGTATGTATTTGGGACAAACCTTTATATATAGCCCAGAACACATTTGACGGATGTGATATGGTATCGAAAATTTAGATCTACAAAGTGGTGCAGGGTATAATATAGTCGGCCCCGCCCGACTTTAGACTTTCCTTACTGGTTTTTTCATTCGTTTGGTTTTGTTATTGTTGGTTTTTCTTTAATCATTGTTGTTGTTTTTGATTTCAGCTTAAAACCGTGCATTGACTAAACAACAAGTGTAACTTAACCAACAGAGGAAAAGAATGTTTGTCAAATTTATTTGGGCAAAGCCCTATAGACTGCAAGATGCACTCAAATCGATGATTTGACGATGGCAAAGGAAACGAGATATGTTTGTACGAATTTATTTCGGCATGCAAAACCTTTTTTCGGAAGGTTCAGGTGTGGTTCACTTTTGGGTTTAGTGAACGGTCTGAATATATTCTGATAATTGGTTGATAGTTTTGCTGCAAGCAGAGGATGCTGATGAGGAATGTGGTAATTCCGAAACGTGCGTCCATCCAACCATCTTGCAGTCTATAGGCTTTGCCCAAATAAATTTGACAAACATTCTTTTCCTCTGTTGGTTAAGCTACACATGTAGTTTAGTCAATGCTTGGTTTGAAGCTGAAATCAAAAACAACAACAATGATTAAAGAAAAAAACCAACAATAACAAAACAAAACGAAACGAAATAAAATTTTGACAAAATTTTCCATACACCGAAAGAATTCTCTTCGTTAATTATACGAAGAATTCTTCATTAACAATTCTTCCTGAATTCTTCATTAAAATAACGAAATTTTCATTCATTTTCGTAAATTTTACGAAGAACATTTTACGAATATACGAAACTTCTACGAAACATTCTACATTAACTTTTCTTCGTACTTTTAACGAAACTTTCTTCACATTTCATGAATTTTGTGAAGAAGTTTTTACGAATATTTTACGAAACATTCTGCGTTAAAATTTCTTCATAAAAAGTACGAAACATTTTCTTTGAAATAACGAAGAAGTTTCATTGAAGTTGTAAAATTTCCGTTCGCGGCATTAAATTGTCTTTTATAATGTGCTTGAGTGTATTCCTTTATTCTATTTTTTTATGCAAGTCTATGCTACTTCTCATTTGGGTGATAGGGCGCTATGAATAAAAGTGAAGCAATAAAACTAAAAATTATTCAAAAACTTAAGATGTAAAGTAGTGATGTCATTTTTCACACTTGCAACTACAACCAAATGCACTTTCGACTGTAATTTTTTTTCTAAAAGTTTGAACATTTTTCAGAAAAAAGTACGAAATTTTTTCATAAAAAGCACGAAAATTTTTCATAAAAAGTACGAAACATTTTCATAAAAAGAACGAAATTGTTTCATAAAAAGTACGAAGATTTTTCATAAAAAGTACGAAGATTCTTCATAAAAAGTACGAATTTTTTTCTTACAAACTACGAAAATTTTGGAAGAACTTTTCTTCGTAAAAAGTACGAAATATTTCGTACTTTTAATGAAAAGTTTCTTTGGTTGTAAAACAATGACAAATTTCGTACTTTTAACGAAATTTTTCGTTCTTTTTACGAAGAAAATTCTTTCGGTGTAGACACAAAAATTTTTTTTTCTGATTCAATAACGAAATGAATTGATCCAATTAATTTTTAATTGAAATGTCTTCAATCACAGAAATGATAGTATCAATTAAAAAATTAATTGAAGGTCAATTAAAAAGTTATTAATCCAATTAAAAACTTAATTGATACTATTATTTTTGTGATTGATTTTTGTTTCAATTAAAAAAATTGTTGAATCAATTAAATTTTTAATTGAATATTTTTTAAAACTCAATTAAAATTTTAATTGGAAAAATTTTCGTGAAATTTTTTTGTGTGTAGAAACAAAATTTTCTATAGAAATAAAATTTTGAAAATTTTTTTATAGAAATAAATATTTTTGTTTGTTTTGGCGTTTGGTAAAATTTGATCCAAATTTTGGCAGATTATTTATAGCTCGAGTGGCAACCGTGCTTACATGGCGTCTTGACCCATCCACTCCATTCTATAGGACATCTTTCTGGCGTCGCACAGTGGTTCTAAATCGGTTTATTTTGAAAAAAAGGTCTGAAACTTTTTTGCTTGATGTGGGATCCACGACCTAACCTATAGGCTTTAAAAGTATATCGCCTCTGGTGTATGAATTTTTTTTAGCTGCCAAATCCACAATTTCCTGTATTTTTAAACACAGGAGCCATCTTTTCGACCAAAAAATGCCTTTTGATATTATTTTGAATTATCTATTATTTGTGAATACTTCTCCTGATCGTTTTATAAGACTTTATCACCATCCATCCTTCCGGCGACAGATGCTACTTTGTCTCTATTCTTAGCCGCAAAAAAAAACGGAGTTGATAGAATTTTTACTTTTCGGTTACTGTAAATAATCCTAGAGAATTTCTGTAATATGGTAGTATGAAATATTATAAAATTATTTGTACAACTAATCATACCAAATTGAATTAATCCTCATGCGGAAAATATTTTCTTCACTTTTTAAAAAATTTGAACCACCGTGAAAACCTACAAAGACCTATCATGATTTCCACAACAAGTCAAAGCAAAAATCTACTTTTCCAAGCTAGACCAAGTCAAGTTAAACTAAAACAGAAGCCATTATGCATTCAACAAACAAATAACTGGGATACCATATCATAGAAACTTTTGCAAACACAGGCGCACACACCCACACATACACCATGCACAGACTAACTATGCTAACCATAGACTTGCAAGCTATGGCAAAAGGGACATCAATCGCAAAAGTAACCATAAGCAACTGGTGTTTCCATTCGCCTAAAAGTATACTCAACGCACACAATTGGATGGCAAAGCATAGTCAGCATGGCATACCCATGCACTTTCAAACGCACACACACACACAGCTTCTAAACGTCAGACATCCATAACCACTATAAAGTTAATATGATACCACACACCATAAAAGCAGCATGAGATTACCAGGTAAGTTTACAGGCAGGAATTTTGTGTACTACCACATAGCCTGTTACGGCTATAGCGATACGAGTATCATCGTTGCATTAAAATCCTACGACTCATTCGTGCTTACCGGTTAGCACGCTCTCTCTCTATCTACCTCGCTCACTCGCTTGGTCTCTCTCTTTACTTCTTTGTGGCTATTGAATTCCTGTTTGGGATATGACTAACCGCGAGTATAAACACTAGCCCACAATGGCTCTTCTATATTACAGTGGTTTCTGGTGTTTTTTGTTGGCCATGGTTTTGAAAACAAAGGGAGTTTAACTTTATACCCTTTTGAGTAAATTGCAAATGCTGAAGATATATTCTAACCGGCTTTTGGGAATTTTTAATGTCTGTTATTACAAGGAAAAATATCCCATAATAAAGAAATTTTCTCTCTACAGAAAGAGAGGGAGAGAGAGAGAAAATATACTATGAAGGGAATGATGAGAAATATCCCTAACAAAAATGCTAGAGAGCAATTAAATGAGAGAAAATCTCCTTCCGTGCTGGAAAGTACCAACATTCAACAGCTTGGAATATGGGATATTTCTCCTAAGCAAATGACGTCACTGTGGCCATATTTAAGGGGTAGCATAAATGAGAAATGTCCTCATGTCTATCGAATATGTAGTAAATGTTGTGTTTGATTTAACTACCTTGGGAAAGAAAACCCATGTTGCATGTACGGTTGCCACTTGTGCCAAAAATACTCTACCAAAATTTTTACCAGAAATCTACCATATTAAAAAAAATCCTAAATAAATTTGACAAACATATTTTTCCTTTGGTGAGTAAGCACTCTTGTAGTTTACAAAATTTTACTTCTATAGAAAATTTTGCCAAATTTTATTTCTATAGAAAAATTTACCAAAACTTTATTTCTATAGAAAAGTTTACCAAAATTTTATTTATATAGAAAAATTTACCAAAATGTTATTTCTATAGAAAATTTTGTCAAAATTTTATTTGTAAAGAAAATTGTGTCAAAATTTTATTTGTATAGAAAATTTTGTAAAAATCTTATTTCTATATAGGAAAATGTTCCAAAATTTTATTTCTAAAGAAAATTTTGTAAAAATTTTATTTCATTCGTTTTGTTTTGTTATTGTTGGCTTTTTTCTTTAATCATTGTTGTTGTTTTTGATTTCAGCTTAAAACCATGCATTGACTAAACTACAAGTGTAGCTTAATCAACAGAGGAAAAGAATGTTTGTCAAATTTATTTGGGCGAAGCCCTATAGACTGCAAGATGGTTGGATGGACGCACGTTTCGTTGTTATTGTTGGCTTTTTTCTTTAATCATTGTTGTTGTTTTTGATTTCAGCTTAAAACCATGCATTGACTACACTACAAGTGTAGCTTAACCAACAGAGGAAAAGAATGTTTGTCAAATTTATTTGGGCAAAGCCCTATAGACTGCAAGATGGTTGGATGGACGCTCGTTTCGGAATCACCACATTCCTCATCAGCATCCTCTACTTGCAGCAAAATTATCAACCAATTATTAGAATAAATTCAGGCAGTTCACTAAACACAAAAGTAAACCACACTTGAACATTCCGAAAAAAATGTTTTACATGATAGCCGGCTTATGCCGAAATAAATTCATACAAACATATCTCCTGCATGGTTTTATTTAAGGTGAAATCAAAAACAACAACAAAATTTTATTTCTATACAAAATTTTGTGAACATTTTATCTCTATCGGAAATTTTTTTAAAAGTCTTATTTCTGTAGAAACATTTTACAAAAATTTTATTTCTATAGAAAAATTTTCCAACATTTTATTTCTATAGTAAATTTGATCAAAATTGTATTTCTATAGAAAATTTTGTCAACATTTTATTTCTATAGAAAATTTTGTAAAAATTTTACATCTATAGAAAATTTTACCAAAATTTTATTTCTCTAGAAAACATTTTCCAACATTTTATTTCTAAAGAAAATTTTGTCAAAATTTTATTTCTAAAGAAAATTTTGTCAAAATTTTATTTTTATGGGAAATATTATACAAATTTTATTTCTGTAGAAAAATTGTCTAAAAATTTTATTTCTATAGAAAATTTTGTCAAAATCTTATGTCTATATAGGAAAATGTTCCAACATTTGATTTCTATCGGAATTTTTTTTAAAGTCTTATTTCTGTAGAAACATTTTCCAAAAATTTTATTTCTATAGAAAAATTTTCCAACATTTTATTTCTATAGTAAGTTTTATCAAAATTGTATTTCCATAAAAATTTGGTCAACATTTTATTTCTATAGGAAATTTTGTAAAAATTTTACTTCTATAGAAAATTTTACCAAAATTTTATTTCTCTAGAAAAGTAAACCACACTTTAACTTTCCGAAAAAAAAGGTTTTACATGATAGCCGGCTTATGCCGAAATAAATTCGTACAAACATATATCTTGCATGGTTTTAAGCTGAAATCAAAAACAACAACAAAATTTTATTTCTATACAAAATTTTGTGAACATTTTATCTCTATCGGAAATTTTTTTAAAAGTCTTATTTCTGTAGAAACATTTTACAAAAATTTTATTTCTATAGAAAAATTTTCCAACATTTTATTTCTATAGTAAATTTGATCAAAATTGTATTTCTATAGAAAATTTTGTCAACATTTTATTTCTATAGACAATTTTGTAAAAATTTTACTTCTATAGAAAATTTTACCAAAATTTTATTTCTCTAGAAAACATTTTCCAACATTTTATTTCTAAAGAAAAATTTTGTCAAAATTTTATTTCTAAAGAAAATTTTGTCAAAATTTTATTTTTATGGGAAATATTATACAAATTTTATTTCTGTAGAAAAATTGTCTAAAAATTTTATTTCTATAGAAAATTTTGTCAAAATCTTATGTCTATAGGAAAATGTTCCAACATTTGATTTCTATCGGAATTTTTTTAAAAGTCTTATTTCTGTAGAAACATTTTCCAAAAATTTTATTTCTATAGAAAAATTTTCCAACATTTTATTTCTATAGTAAGTTTTATCAAAATTGTATTTCTATAAAAAATTTGGTCAACATTTTATTTCTATAGAAAATTTTGTAAATATTTTACTTCTATAGAAAATTTTACCAAAATTTTATTTCTGTAGGAAACATTTTACAACATTTTATTTCTAAAGAAAATATTCTCAACATTTGAGTCTATAGAAAATTTTGTAAAAATTTTATTTCTATCGGAAATTTGTTTAAAAGTCTTATTTCTGTAGAAACATTTTACAAAAATTTTATTTCTATTGAAAAACTTTCCAACATTTTATTTCTATAGTAAATTTTATCAAAATTGTATTTTATATAGAAAATTTTATCAAAATTTTATTTGTCAAATTTTTTATTTTATTTTTATTTCTATAGAAAATTTTACCAATTTTATTTTCTGTAGAAAACATTTTCCAACATTTTATTTCTATAGAAAATTTTGTCAAAATTTTATTTCTAAAGGAAATTTTGTCAAAATTTTATTTTTATGGGAAATATTTTACAAATTTTATTTCTGTAGAAAAATTTTCCAAAAATTTTTATTTCTATAGAGAATTTTATCAAAATTTAATTTCTATAGAAAATTTTATCAAAATTTTATTTCTATAGAAAATTTGTCAAAATTTTATTTTTAAAAAAAATTTTGTCAAAATTTTATTTCTATAGAAAATTTTGTCAACATTTTATTTCTATCGGAAAATTTTTTTAAAAGTCTTATTTCTGTAGAAACATTTTCCAAAAATTTTATTTCTATAGAAAAATTTTCCAACATTTTATTTCTATAGTAAATTTTATCAAAATTGTATTTCTATAGAACATGTTGTCAGCATTTTATGACTATAGAAAATTTTGTCAAAATTTTATTTCTATAGAAAATTTTACCAAAATTTTATTTCTGTAGAAAACATTTTCCAACATTTTATTTCTAAAGAAAATGTTCTCAACATTTGATGTCTATAGAAAATTTTGTAAAAATGTTATTTCTATCGGAAATTTTTTTAAAAGTCTTATTTCTGTAGAAACATTTTACAAAAATTTTATTTCTATTGAAAAACTTTCCAACATTTTATTTCTATAGTAAATTTTATCAAAATTGAATTTTTATATAGAAAATTTTGTCAAAATTTTATTTGTAAAGAAAATTGTGTCAAAATTGTATTCTATAGAAATTTTGTCACATTTTATTTCTATAGGAATTTTTTTTAAAAGTCTTATTTCTGTAGAAACATTTTACAAAAATTTTATTTCTATAGAAATGTTTTCCAATATTTTATTCCTCTAGTAAATTTTATCAAAATTGTATTTCTATAGAAAATTTATCAACATTTAATTTCTATAGAAAATTCTGTAAATATGTTACTTCTATTAAAATTTTTACCAAAATTTTATTTCTGTAGAAAACATTTTCCAAAATTTTATTTCTAAAGAAAATTTTGTCAAAATTTTATTTCTAAAGAAAATTTTGTCAAAATTTTATATCTAAAGAAAATGTCAAAATTTTATTTTTAATAGGAAATGTTTTACAAATTTTATTTCTGTAGAAAAATTTTCCAAAAATTTTATTTTCAATAGAAAATTTTATGAAAATTGTATTTCTATAGAAAATGTTCTCAACATTTTACGTCTATAGAAAAGTTTGTAAAATTTTATATCTATAGGAAATTTTTTTAAAAGTCTTGTTTATGTAGAAACATTTTTCCAAAAATTTTATTTCTATAGCAAAATTTTCCAATATTTTATTTCTATAGTAAATTTTATCAAAATTGTATTTCTATAGAAAATTTTATCAACATTTTATTTCTATAGAAAATTTTGTAAAAATTTTACTTCTATAGAAAATTTTACCAAATTTTTTTTCTGTCAAAACATTTTCCAACATTTTATTTCTTAAGAAAATTTTGTCAAAATTTTATTTCTAAAGAAACTTTTGTCAAAATTTTATTTTTATGGGAAATTTTGTACAAATTTTATTTCTGTAGAAAAATTTTCCAAAAATTTTATTTCTATAGAAAATGTTATCAAAATTGTATTTCTATAGAACATTTTGTCAAAATCCTATGTCTACATAGGAAAATGTTCTTTCTAAAGGAAATTTTGTCAAAATTTTATTTCTAAAGAAAATTTTGTCAACATTTTATTTCTTTAGAAAATTTTGTCAACATTTTATTTCTATCGGAAATTTTTTTAAAAGTCTTTTCTGTAGATTTTTTTCCTTAGAAACATTTTCCAAAAATTTTATTTCTATAGAAAAATTTTCCAACATTTAATATCTCTAGTAAATTTTATTAAAATTGTATTTCTATAGAAAATTTGGTCAACATTTTATTTCTATAGAAAATTTTATAAAAATGTTACTCCTATAAAAAATTTTACCAAAATTTTTTTCCTGTAGAAAACATCTTCCAACATTTTATTTCTAAAGAAAATTTTGTCAAAATTTTATTTCTAAAGAAAATTTTGTCAAAATTTTATTTTTATTGGAAATTTTTTACAAATTTTATTTCTGCAGAAAAATTTTCCAAAAATTTTATTTCTATAGAAAATTTTATCAAAATTGTATTTCTAAAGAAAATTTTGTCAAATTTTATTTCTAATGAAAATTTTGTCAAAATTTTATTTCTATAGATAATTTTGTCAACCTTTTATTTCTATCGGAAATTTTTTTAAAAGTCTTATTTCTGTAGAAAAATTTTCCAAAAATTTTATTTCTATAGAAAAATTTTCCAACATTTTATTTCTATAGTAAATTTTATCAAAATAGTATTTCTATAGAAAATTTGGTCAACATTTTATTTCTATAGAAAATTTTGTCAAAATTTTACTTTATAGAGAATTTTACCAAAACTTTATTTCTGTAGAAAACATTTTCTAACATTTTATTTCTAAAGAAAATTTTGTCAAAATTTTATTTCTTTAGAAATTTTGTCAAAATTTTATTTCTATAGGAAATTTTTTTTACAAATTTTATTTCTGTAGAAAAAAAATTCCAAAAATTTTATTTCTATAGAAAATTTTATCAAAATTGTATTTCTATAAAAAATTTTGTCGACATTTTGTCTATAGAAAATTTTGTCAAATTTTACTTCTATAGAAAATTTTACCAAAATTTTATTTCTGTAGAAAACATTTCCAACATTTTATTTCTAAAGAAAATTTTGTCAAAATTTTATTTCTAAAGAAAATTTTGTCAAAATTTATTTCTGTAGAAAATTTTGTCAAAATTTTATTTCTATAGAAAATGTATTTCTGTAGAACATTATGTCAAAATTTTATTCCTATAGAAAATTTATTTCTAAAGAAAATTTTGTCAAAATTTTATTTTTATAGAAAAATGTTCCAAAATTTTTTTTCTATATAAAATTTTTTTCCAGCAACAAATTTTGTCAAAATTTATTTCTGTAGAAAATTTTGTCAAAATGTTATTTCTATAGAAAGTTTTTAAAAAATGTTATTTCTATATTTATTTGTAAAGAAAATTGTGTCAAAATTTGTATTTCTATAGAAAATTTTGTCAACATTTTATTTCTATAGGAATTTTTTTTAAAAGTCTTATTTCTGTAGAAACATTTTACAAAAATTTTATTTCTATAGAAATGTTTTCCAATATTTTATTCCTCTAGTAAATTTTATCAAAATTGTATTTCTATAGAAAATTTATCAACATTTAATTTCTATAGAAAATTCTGTAAATATGTTACTTCTATTAAAATTTTTACCAAAATTTTATTTCTGTAGAAAACATTTTCCAAAATTTTATTTCTAAAGAAAATTTTGTCAAAATTTTATTTCTAAAGAAAATTTTGTCAAAATTTTATATCTAAAGAAAATGTCAAAATTTTTTTAAAAGTCTTATTTCTGTAGAAAAATTTTCCAAAAATTTTATTTCTATAGAAAAATTTTCCAACATTTTATTTCTATAGTAAATTTTATCAAAATAGTATTTCTATAGAAAATTTGGTCAACATTTTATTTCTATAGAAAATTTTGTCAAAATTTTACTTTATAGAGAATTTTACCAAAACTTTATTTCTGTAGAAAACATTTTCTAACATTTTATTTCTAAAGAAAATTTTGTCAAAATTTTATTTCTTTAGAAAATTTTGTCAAAATTTTATTTCTATAGGAAATTTTTTTTACAAATTTTATTTCTGTAGAAAAAAATTCCAAAAATTTTATTTCTATAGAAAATTTTATCAAAATTGTATTTCTATAAAAAATTTTGTCGACATTTTGTCTATAGAAAATTTTGTCAAAATTTTACTTCTATAGAAAATTTTACCAAAATTTTATTTCTGTAGAAAACATTTTCCAACATTTTATTTCTAAAGAAAATTTTGTCAAAATTTTATTTCTAAAGAAAATTTTGTCAAAATTTATTTCTGTAGAAAATTTTGTCAAAATTTTATTTCTATAGAAAATGTATTTCTGTAGAACATTATGTCAAAATTTTATTCCTATAGAAAATTTATTTCTAAAGAAAATTTTGTCAAAATTTTATTTTTATAGAAAAATGTTCCAAAATTGTATTTCTATATAAAATTTTTTTCCAGCAACAAATTTTGTCAAAATTTTATTTCTGTAGAAAATTTTGTCAAAATGTTATTTCTATAGAAAGTTTTTAAAAAAATGTTATTTCTATAGAACTACCCGAAGACCGAAATTGATATTAAAAACCCCAATACGAATATGAACAGCCAACCAGTGTTGAACTTTTTTTTCCACTCTTTTGGGCTCAATTTGGTGGAAATTCTCCATGGAATAGGTCATATACTAATATCAAACATTTGGAAGTTCAGGTGGTTTATCCCATCCACATTATTTTGGTATATTATTTTTAACCAATTAGCATTTATCCATCATAAACGTAAATCGTATAATTTTCTTTCGATTTTTCCTTTTGAAATAATAGCATACTTCCAGGCAGAGTTGACAAAACATTTCAAAAAATGTTGCATTTAGTGCCACTACAAAACAACCAATATTACTTTAAATTTTGATCAAATTGTGTCTTAATGTATACACTGACATTAATTCACTTTAACCTACTTTTTCACTCAGTGTAGTTACCAGTTCTTTGGTGATTTTGTGAATCATTTTTTCTCACTCTCTTTTAACAGACGACTTACTTTCGGACAACAATGTTACAAAATGATATTGACGTGCTATAAAATCGATTGTGCTATACTGTAAAAATGGCTCAATTTTTTTGAAAGATATTTCTGATTGTATGGGCTCATATAAATGACTGCAACCATGGCTTTTGTAAAGTAATCTGACATGGAAATTCACATTTCAAGAAATAAATAGAGATGTACATATCGAACGAAACTGTTTGTTTTTCATGAGAGACCGAATTTTAAATTAACTGTCGACGCAATTGATGTGCACTGACATTTTTAACATTCGATATTTTTGCATTATTGTATACTAGGGAAACATACAGAGAGAGAGAGAGAATCTGGTGTACCAGATTCTTGGAAAATGGTTCTGCTAAATTGAACTTTAAATTGAATCATTACTCCTACCTAACCAGAATGGCAAGCCAATCCAGCCAATAAACCATAGCCAACAAAAACAACAAGAAATCAATTCATGTTTAATCACAGAGCAGAAATAACATTAAACCGAGAAACCCGAGTTACCTTGTGTTTGGTGTGTTCAGAAAAAAAAATCTGTTGCATACCCGCATACATATAGCATACTTTTAGGATGTTATGTTTGGGCATAAAGAGAATGGGTATGCATGTATATGTATGGCGGGCATATGGGTAAAGGTATAATTTAAAATTTCTGCTATGAGAATTGGTGTATATGAATAATTGATTTCATTTCAACAACAACATCATCGTCGTCGTCCACGCCATCGTTGTTGATACTGGAGTAGTCTGTGTAGCTGGTACCTATTGGCCTTCATCAATGACAATGTGACATTTTGTGTCTAGCAAACATTTATCATGAGGTGTTGCCATAACAACTCTTACTACAGACTAACCTTTTTTGATTTTTATATACGGATGTATTTCTCTTCCTCTCTCTTTCGAATAAACAAACACACAATGAATGTTACAAAAGAGATGAAACTACATCCATTAAAGCTTTATTTTTCGACCAACACATAAACACGCCTTAAACTATGCAATATATTTCGATTAAAAGTTTATAATGAAAAAAGCAAGTAAGTAGGAAACAGTTAATTAGATCGATTTAATGATAGCCTTACTGACGAGTTATTTACTAAATTACTTTACTTTAAATTTATGGAATTAGATATAAATTAGTTAAATTTATTTAAACAAATAATTTAATTCGTCTTAAAATTGCTATATTAATTAAATCAGCCTAAGATATTAGTACAATTGAAACTAATTTACATTTTTCGTTACCTATGAATATATAGAAAACTCCCTTTTTCATTTCATTTGTATGTTCCTCTCAGATCCCATGAAGTATGCATGTTTTTTATCATATAGAGCCCATTTATCCATTTCAAATTCGGCATGTGATCTGTCCCAAGATCTAGCAACCATCAAAAATGTGCAAGGCGCATTTTTCATTCGTCTCGTAATGTCAACATCAGATAAAATTATGCAAAAACTTTCTATAGAAATAAAATTTTGTATAAATTTTTTATGGAAATAAAATTTTGACAAAATTTTCTATAGAAATAAAATTTTGATAAAATTTTCTATAGAATTGAAATTTTGACAAAATGTTCTATAGAATTAAAATTTTGACAAAATTTTTTATAGAAATAAAATTTTGACAAAATTTTCTATAAAAAGAATTTAAAAAAAATTTCTATAAAAATCAAATTTTGACAAAATTTTCTATATACAAAAATGTTAATAAAAATGTTAAAAAAAAATAAAAAAATCAAAATTTGGCAAAATTTTTTATAGAAACAAAATTTTGATAAAATTTTCCACAGAAATAAAATTTTGTAAAAATTTTCTATAAAAAAATTTAAAATGTTTTCTATAAAAATCAAATTTTGACAAGATTTTCTATAGAAAAAATGTTAATAAAATTTTCTATAAAAATCAAATTTTGACAAAAAAATTTATAGAAACAAAATTTTGATAAAATTTGCCACAGAAATAAAATTTTGTAAAAATTTTATCATTATACCCTTCACCACTACTGTGGTACAGGGTATAATAAATTTGTGCCTTTGTATGTAACACCGAGAAGGAATAGTCATAGACCCATCTTTTAGTATACCGATCGGCTTAGAATTAAACTCTGAGTTGATTTAGCGATGTCCGTCAGTCTGCCTGTCTATCTGCCCTCTGTCCGACCGTCAGTCTGTCTGTTGATGTATTTTTATGTGCAAAGTCTAGCTCGCAGTTTAGGGTCCATTTTCAGCTCAAAGACTATCCCTATTGATTTAAAAAAAAAATCGGTTCATATTTATATATAGCTGCCATATATATTTAGAACCGATCTGGTCATAAATGACGTATTTATCAACCGATCTTCTTCCAATTTCGTATAATGAAATATTTTGTGAGTCTCGTAAATTTTGCAGAATATCAGTCAAATCGGTTCAGATTCCGATATAACTCTCATATATAACTATCGCCCGATTTACACTCCTATTGCCCCAGTGGCCAACATTTTGTTCCGATTTACGTGCAATTTTGCACAGGGAGTAGAATTAACATTATAAATATTCACACCGAACTTGGTTGAAGTCGGTTCGCATTTAGATATATCTCCCATATATTTTTCGCCCAATTTTTATACCCTCCACCATAGGATGGGGGGTATATTAACTTTGTCATTCCGTTTGTAACACATCGAAATATTGCTCTAAGACCCCATAAAGTATATATATTCTGGGTCGTGGTGAAATTCTTAGTCGATCTAAGCATGTCCGTCCGTCCGTCCGTCCGTCTGTTGAAATCACGATAACTTCCGAATGAAACAAGCTATCGACTTCAAACTTGGCACTAGTAGTTGTTATTGATGTAGGTCAGATGCTATTGCAAATGGGCCATATCGGTTCACTTTTACGTATAGCCCCCATATAAACGGACCCCCAAATTAGGCTTGCGATTGCTCTAAGAGAAGCAAATTTCATCCGATTCGGCTGAAATTTGGTACATGGTTTAAGAATATGGTCTCTAACAACTGTGCAAAAATTGATCCGCATCGGTAGATAATTATATATAACATATAAACCGATCCCCCGATTTGGCTTGCGGAGCCTCTAAGAGAAGCAAATTTCATCCGATCCGGCTGAAATTTGGTACATTGTGTTAGTATATGGTATCTGATGACCATGCAAAAATTGGTCCATATCAGACCATAATTATATATAGCACCCAAATAAACCGATCGCCAGATTTGAACTCCGGAGCCTCTTAGAGGAGCAAAATTCATCCGATCCGGTTGAAATTTGGTACGTGGTGTTAGTACATGGTCTCTAACAACCATGCAAAAATTGGTCCATACCGGTCCATAATTATATATATAGCCCCCATATAAACCGATCCCCAGATTTGTCCTCCGGAGCCTCTTGGAGGAGCAAAATTCATCCGATCCGGTTGAAATTTGCAACGTGGTGTTAGTATGTGGCCGCTAATAACCATACCAAATTTGGTCCATATCGGTCTATAGTTATATATAGGCGATCCCCAATCACACAAAACTTAAACCATATCGGTTCATAATCATGGTTGCAACTCGAGCCAAAAATAATCTACCAAAATTTTATTTCTATAGAAAATTTTTTCAAAATGTTATTCCTATAGAATATTTTGGAAAAATTTGACAAAATTTTATTTCTATAGAACATTTTGTTAAAATTTTATTTCCATCGAAAATTTTGTCCAAATTTACTTCTATAGAAAATGTTGTCAAAATTTTATTTCTATAGAAAAAGTTGTCAAAATTTTATTTCTGTACAAAATTTTGTCAAACTTAATTATATACCTATTTAATCGGCCTTTTATAGTTTAATATATACTACGTATGGACTACCTTGCAATTTAGAAGACGGTGTAAGGAAGTTTAAAGATTCGATTGTGGATGACAGTCTTCAGTAGAAGTTTCTACGCAATCCATGGTGGAGGGTACATAAGCTTCGGCCTGGCCGAACTTACGGCCGTATATACTTGTTTTTACTAACACCGGGATGGATCGGTCATTAACCAATTTAAATTTTGATTCTAGACATTTTGTGAAAGTTTCAAAAATGTTGTCCAAATCGGTTCTAATTAAAATATTTGTATATGTGTGTTAAAATGGTATCAAAAATGTTTGTATACATATTGGTGAAGGGTATAATATAGCCGCCCGACTTTAGACTTTCCTTACTTGTTTTGACATAATTTTCTACAGAAATTAAATTTTGCAAAAATGTTCTTTATAAATAAAACTTTCCAAAAATTTTCTAAAGAATTACATGTTCTGTAAAAATACAATTTTAACAAAATTTTCTATAGAAATAAAATTTTTCATTTTGCAAATTTTTACAAAATTTTGCAAAAATTTTCTTTAGAAATAAAATTCATTTCTCATTTTGACATAATTGTCTATAGAAATATAATGTTGACAAAATTTTCTATAGAAATAACATTTTGCAAAAAAAAATATAAACATTTTGCAAAAATTTATTCATAGAATTAAAATTGTGCAAAAATTTTCTATAGAATAAGGTTTTTGTCAAAATTGTATATAGAAATAAAATTTTGACAATATTTTCTAAAAAAATAAAATTTTTACGAAATTTTCTATTTCTATAGAAAATTTCGTAAAAAATATTCTATAAAAATAAAATTTTGACAAAATTTTGATAAAGCCGCAAATAGCAGGAATTTGTATATGGTCTTTCGAACCGGTCCATTCTACTGGGTCCATTGTACGATTTTCTATAGAAATACAATTTTGCCCACATTTTCTACAGAAATAAAAGTTTGCAAAGACTAAAATTAAAGTTTTGCAAAAAATTTACTTCTATAGAAATTTAGTTTTGAAAAAATTTTCTATAGAAATAAAATTTTTACGAAATTTTCTATAGAAATAAAATTTTGACAATATTTTCTACAGAAATAAAATTTTTACGAAATTTTCTATACAAATAAAATTTTCCAAAATTATTCTATAGAAATAAAATTTTGACAAAATTTCGATAAAACCGCATACAGCAGGAAATTGTACATGGTCCTTCGAAGCGGTCCATTCTACATGGTCCATTGTACGATTTTCTATAGAAAGAAAATTTTGCCCACATTTTCTACAGAAATAAAAGTTTGCAAAGACTTTACTTCTATAGAAATAAAATTTTGCAAAAATTTTCTATAAAATAAAATTTTGTTAAAATTTTGATTTGGACAGAATTTGATAGACTTTTACAAAATCCATTGTACGATTTTCTATAGAAATAAAATTTTGCCCACATTTTCTACAGAAATAAAATTTTGCAAAAATTTTCTATAAAATAAAATTTTGTTAAAATTTTCGATTTGGACAGAATTTGATAGATTTTTACAAAATCTATATACTCAAAATTTAAGTTAGCAATGTACTAGGGTGGAACACAATTTTAGTAAAAAATATGGGAAACATTTAAATCTGAAGCAATTCTACGGAAACTTCGCAAAAGTTTATTTATGATTTATCGCTCGATATATATGTATTAGAAGTTTAGGAAAATTAGAGTCATTTTTACAACTTTTCGACTAAGCAGTGGCGATTTAAAAAGGAAAATGTTGGTATTTTGACCATTTTTGTCGAAATCAGAAAAACATATATATGGGAGCTATATCTAAATCTGAACCGATGTCAACCAAATTTGACACGCATAGCTGCAATGCTAATTATACTCCCTGTGCAAAATTTCAACTAAATCGGAGTTAAAAATTGGCCTCTGGGGTTATATGATTGTAAATCGGGCGAAAGCTATATATGGGAGATATATCCAAATCTGAACCGATGTCAACCAAATTTGGCACGCATAGTTACAACGCTAATTTTACTCCCTATGCAAAATTTCAACTAAAACGGAGCAAAAAATTGGCCTCTGTAGGCAAATGAGTGTAAATCGGATGAAAGCTATATATGGGAGCTATATCTAAATCTGAACCGATTTGGCTGATATTTTGCAAGTTTTTTGAGACTCATAAAATATTCGGAATTTGAGGATGATCGGTTGATATACACGCCAATTATGACCAGATCGGTGAAAAATATATATGACAGCTATATCTAAATCTGAACCGATTTTTTCCAAAATCAATAGGAATCGTCTTTGAGCCGAAACTGGACCCTATACCAAATTTTAGGACAATCGGACTAAAACTGCGAGCTGTACTTTGCACACAAAAATACATCAACAGACAGACAGACGGACAGACAGACAGACAGACGGACAGACAGACAGACAGACAGACGGACATCGCTAAATCGACTCAGAATTTAATTCTAAGCCGATCCGTATACTAAAAGGTTGGTCTATGATTACTCCTTCTTGTCGTTACATACAAATGCACAAACTTATTATACCCTTTACCACAGTAGTGGTGAAGGGTATAAATATAAACATTTTGCAAAAATTTACTTATAGAATTAAAATTTTGCAAAAATTTTCTATAGAATTATGTTTTTGTAAAAATTGTCTATAGAAATAAAATTTTGACAATATTTTCTAAAGAAATAATATTTTTACGAAATTTTCTATAGAAATAAAAATATTCTATAAAAATAAAATGTTGACAAAAAGCCGCAAACAGCAGGAATTTGTATATGGTCTTTCGAACCGGTCCATTCTACAGGGTCCATTGTACGATTTTCTATAGAAATACAATTTTGCCCACATTTTCTACAGAAATAAAAGTTTGCAAAGACTAAAATTAAAGTTTTGCAAAAAATTTACTTCTATGGAAATAAAATTTTGCAAAAATTTCTACAAAATAAAATGTTGACAAAATTTTCTATAAAATAAAATTTTGACAAAGAAATAAAATTTTGGCAAAATTTTCTAGAGGTAATTTACCTTTTGCAAAATTTTTTATAAAAATCAAATTTTGCAAAAAATTTCTATAAAAAAAAAATAATAAATAAATAAAATTTTTCAAAAATTTTCTACAGAAATAAAATTTAGCAAAATTTTCTATTTTATTTTTATTTAATTCAATTTTGCAAAATTTTCTATAGAAATTAAATTTTGACAAAAGTTTCTACAGCAATAAAATATTGACAAAATTTTCTATAGAAATAAAATTATGACAACATTTTCTATGGAAATAAAATGTTGACAACATTTTCTATGGAAATAAAATTTTGCAAAATTTTTCAATAAATTTTAACCAAAATCAAATATTGATAGATTATTTTTGGCAACCGTGTGGCTCGTATCACTACCTTCGGCGGCTCTTGACCTTGATCCTATTTGGTAAAACTTGTATGCATCGGTGAGCTCTTTCACTTTTTGAAACTTCAATAACTTTAGCACCTTTTTCATGTTTCAATATGTATTGCATCGGTTCTCGCAATATGTTGAGTTGACCTGGACGTTGATCAAATCTGGCCTTAACTTTTGGGATTATGCTTGGTGTTGTTACTGTTTTCCAATCACGGTAATGGGGAATGGTACGAGAAACAAAATATTTATTCACATTTAAATGCTGGAGGGCTATAACAATAGCCACTTGTGGTTATCCAGCCAAATATATACCAATCACACTAACGCCCTTGAATTCCATCACAAATAACTTCATTTTTAAATGTAATAGATCAAAATGCTTTTATAGGCTAGTAAACAATTAAATGAACTAAATAAATCTATCTGCTTTGGATATAATAGTATCCTTAAATTGGTTGCAATACATATCAGTCGCACTGTATGTACAAATGCGAGCATTAAAATATTTAACATCTACTAAAAATACGTTGAATATTTTAGTTAATTTATATACCCACATCTCCCTAAAGTATACTACAATTTCCACATATTTTCTCGTCTACCCACAGGCTACAATTCTACTGAAATATTTATTGAAATAATAAACAAGTGATTAAATTGTTTGTCGACATTGACCACAAAAAAAAAAACATAAAATAGAAATATGTGCGCGTAAAAAAATTCATCAAATAAATGTGGCTACCATGAGGACTGCGAAAAACACGGAAAATAAATAAAGATCCCAGGAATAATTTTGCCATGCCAACAAATGAACAACAACCAAAATCATATTGGCCCTTCGCTTCCTCGAAAATGTATGTGGTGGCGGTGACAGCATAAAACCCAAGCCTATTTTCACAATAATCATGGGGTGATGATCTATAGCAACCGGGAAACCATACCAAGCGCCTGGCAAATCCAAAAGAGGAAGCTGCCAATGGGATGAAGTTGGTCCCACAACAATTGTTGCTATAAAATGCATCATAAAATAAATGAATGAAATGAGCGAAGTGAGTTCATTCGTTCATAGATTGAACAATGGGGGGCGGCCTAGCTGAATGGCTGTGAGATCAAAATTGTGAGGCTAAATGGCTAAAGGACTAAAGGACAAACATATTTGGAAAACGTATGTCAAGTGACTGATAAACCATGACAACAGACCTTTCCGTTACTATGGCTATGTACCAGAGCTACTCTATCCATTTTAGTGCAAATTTTTGCAAAACCTGCTGCTACTGTTCATACTGTAACGACTGTTGCTTTTTGCAATAGAGTGAAACGCATAAAATGCCTAGAATGCGGTGACAATAGCCTGCCAGTCAGACAGACAGACGTGCAAACGTTTCTGTAGCAATTTGCAGTATTCATAGCCACCATAATGGACTTACGGGGGGTTCGGTAAAAACTTTTAGTTATTCGAACTGTAGATGAATTACTCTCCAAGCAAAGCAAAGGTAAATCCACAACAACAATAACACCACCACTTCACCATGAAATACAGTTGTCAAGGATTAAAGGACAAAGGAATTTTAAATATTCAACTCAATGCAAACAAATAAACAAAATTCTGAAACAAAAGAACAACATTCGCTAGGTTTTACAATGGACACATCATGGACTTTCATTACCGGCGTCCATTGGTATGGGCGTGGTAATCTGTACAGATGTCACAGAGGGCAATTGTGGCCTAATGCTGGGATGCTAGACACAGGTGTTTGCCCGAGGTCTAAGGTGTAGGTGACTAATTTACTAACGTATTCCCGTTATGACTAGACATCCAGAATAATAATGTTGTAGGTAAAAAATGTAGCATAATGTTGCACAGTGGGGGTCATCTACAACTGTTGGCAATATTCCCACACAACTTGTATAAAAGCCAATACCATAAAAATGTTGCACTTGAAATCAGCATGCGATAATGAGGTTATATAATTTTCCGAATTTGATACAATAATTTTTCCATACCTTTTCGATCACCTCGAAATATCGATTCCCGGTTAAATTTAATAGCATTCGCCCTTGTACCAAAAACGCCGAGCACGAAATTTTGATGGAAATTGGTTAATAAATGCGACCGGAATCCTGCGAACACCAAATACATGGACGGACGAACACCAATGGCTAGATCAACTCGGGAGCACGATTGCCACTAAAAATAATCAACTGGGAGAAAACTTTTCAAAAACCCTACCAAACAATCTTATATTTTATTAATTTAAAATTTTATTTCTATTGAAATTTAAAGAAAATCTTATTTCTAATTTTTTCAAAATTTCATTTCCATCAAAACTTTCATTCGATTTGTTTGTTATTGTTGGTTTCTATTCAATCATTATTGTTGTGTTTGATCTCAGCTTAAAACCATGCATTGACTAAACTACAAGTGTAGCTTAACCAACAGAGAAAAAGTATGCTTGTCAAATTTATTTGGGCAATCAATCAGAATTTTATTTCTATAGAAAATCTTGTCAACATTTTATTTTTATAGATTTTTTTTTCAAACTTTTGTTTCTATAGAAAATTTTGTCAGAATTTTATTTCTATAGAAAATTTTGTAAAAATTTTATTTCTATAGGAAATTTTTGCAAAATTCTATTTCTATAGAAAAAATTTTGCCACATTTTTTTTTCTACAGAATTTTTTTGCAAAATTTTATTTCTATAGGAATTTTTTGCAAAATTTTATTTCTATAGAAAATTTTTGCAAAATTTTATTTATATAGAAAATTTTTGCAAAATTTTATTTATATAGAAAATTTTGTCAAAATTTTATTTTCTTTAAAATCCAGTCTCTTGACAATAATCTTCCAGTGAAATTTTTGTTGAAATTTAGTAAAAAGTACCTTTCCGCTCAAAAAATACCTTTTTGTACTTTCTTAAAAATTGTATTTTCCATCCCTGAGTAACTGGCAAAGTGACCAAAATTTTTAAAATAATATGCACGTTTGGAAATATCTCTTTATTACACTCTCCAAGTGCTTCCATCGCTGAATTAGGCAGGTTCTTTTCGCAGGTTTTGCGCCATTTCATTTACACATGTGTGTTTGGCTGTTTCGTTGTTATTGCTATGGCCAAACAAAGCGAGTCATGTTCACAAAAAGACCAACAAACACACATAAAAAGCAGAAAGACATTTTCCAAAAATGAAATTTGTGGTGCAAGAACAAAAACAATTTCTTTTTTTTCGACCGTCGTTTGACGGGCTTTTCAACCAGTATTCTATTATTTGTGCAAGTTTTATAGGTAAGCGTTTTTCAAAATAAAACCTCCAGCTTTTCTTCAACATCTTCGATAAGATTTTTCTATGCAGCTAAAAATATATATTTATTTATATAAAAATATTCATTCATTTCGGGGGGGGTTTGATCCCCCTCATCCACCCCCCTGAATACGGCCTTGGTTAGGTTAGGTTAGGTGGTAGCCCGTTGTATCAGGCTCACTTAGACTATTCAGTCCATTGTGATACCACATTGGTGAACTTCTCTCTTATCACTGAGTGCTGCCCGATTCCATGTTAAGCTCACTGACAAGGGACCTCCTTTTTATAGCCGAGTCCGAACGGCGTTCCACATTGCAGTGAAACCACTTAGAGAAGCTTTGAAACCCTCAGAAATGTCACCAGCATTACTGAGGTGGGATAATCCACCGCTGAAAAACTTTTTGGTGTTCGGTCGAAGCAGGAATCGAACCCACGACCTTGTGTATGCAAGGCGGGTATGCTAACCATTGCACCACGGTGAAAATTCTGTAAAAATTTTATTTCTATAGAAAATTGGATCAAAGTTTTATATCTATAATAATAAATTTTACCAAAATTTCACTTCTATTGAAAATTTTGTGAAAAAAATTTTATATAGGAAATTTTATGAACATTCTATATCTATAAAAATTTTATCAAAATTTTATTTCTGTAGAAAATTGTATCAAAGTTATATTTCTATAATAAAAATTTTTACCAAAATTTCATTTCTATAGAAAATTTTGTGAAAAATTTATTTATATAGGAAATTTTATTTCATTCTATTTCTATAAAAATTTTTGTCAAAATGTTATTTCTATAGAAAATTTTGTGAAAGTTTTATTTCTATGCAAAATTTTATTTCACTAGAAAGTTTAGCCACAATTTTATTTCTATACAAAATTTTGTCAACATTTTATTTCTATGGGAAATATAGTGAAAATTTTATTTCTATAGAGAATTTTGTCAAAATTGTATTTCTATAGAAAACTTTGTCAAAATTGTATTTCTATAGAAAAATTTGTCAAAATTTTATTTCTATAGAAATTTTATTAAAATTTCATTTCTATATAAAATTTTGTGAAAATTTGATTTCTATAAAAAATTTTGTCAACATTTTATTTCTATTGGAAATTTTGTCAAAATTTTATTTCAATAGAAAGTTTTGCCAAAATTTTATTTCTACAGAAAATTTTGTCAAAATTTTATTTTTATAGAAATTTTTGTGAAAGTCTTATTTCTGTGGGAAATTTTGTCAAAATTTTATTTCAATAGAAAGTTTTGCCAAAATTTTATTTCTATAGAAAATTTTGTCAAAATTTTATTTCTATAGAAAATATTGTCGCAATTTTATTTCCATAGAAAATTTTGTACAAATCTTATTTCTATAGAAAATTTTATGAACATTTTATTTCTATAGAAAACATAGTCAAAATTTAATTTTTATAGGAAATTTTGTCAAAATTTTATTTCTAGAGAAATTTTGTTAAAATTTCATTTCTATAGAAAATTTTGTGAAAATTTGATTTCTATAAAAAATTTTATCAAAATTTTATTTCTGTAGAAAATTTTGTCAAAATTTTATTTATATATGGGCAATTTTGTAAAAAGTTTGTACAATTTGTAGGAAATTTTCTCAAATTTTATTTCTATACAAAATTATGTAAAAATTTATAAAGTATTGCCAAAAGTTTATTTCTATAGAAAAGTTTGTCAAAATTTTGTTTCTATGGAAAATTTCGTCAGAATCTATATATATAAAATTCAATCTATGTTTGTTTATTTGTTTGTTTGTTTGTATGTTCCGAGTTGGCTCCGAAACGGCTGCACCGATTTACTTGAAACTTTCAGAGATCGTAGGGGGCGTTCATGTGGTGAAAATAGGGTACCTCATTTTTTGACACCTGGTCGCGGAGGGGGACCTCCCCTTCGTCGGACTTTTTGAAAATTGGACCAAAGTTGACCGATTTGCTTGAAATTTTCATTGAAGATTGGGGTTGGCATCTAGATAAAGATCCGCTACTTTTTATTTCGATATTTGGTGGCGGAGGGGGGCCTCCCCTTTGTTCGACTTTTTTTTAAGTACAGCGAAAAAACTAAAATTCTCTGAATTATCGGAGATTTACAGAGAACATGTGGTGAGGTTATGGAATTAATATGGGGTACCCGATGATTTCATATGTGGATGGGGAGGGGGACCTCCCCCTTGCCTTACTTTTTGAAACTTGGCACAAAATTATGCGATTTGCTTGAAATTTTCATTGAATGTTGGGGTTGGCATCTAGACAAAAATCTGCTACATTATTTTTCGATATTTGGTCGGGGATATTTGGACCACCCCTTTGCCCGAATTTTTTTCTTTGAAAGTACAAACAAAAGTAAACTCCCCCGACTGAAATTTTACGGAAAAAATGGGTTATGAAATTCATATCAGGCTCTCGATTTTTTAATAAAAATAAAAGGGCATAGGGAGACATCCGCTTCTCTTAAGTACATACAGAGAAACAATTAAACTTTTACCGAATTACTTGAAATTTACAGAGGACTGGGGAGAGATCGTAACCTCCGTCAACCGTAATAGTTGATACCTGATTTTGTGATATTTGGACGGAAGAGAGGCCGCCCTTTTAGGCTTATAATTTGCTTGACATTTTCTGGGACGTTTACAAAAGATACGCTATATCACTTTTCGATATTTAGTCGGGGAGGAGGTCCTCCTCTAAAACTGCAAAAAAAACAACAATTCTTAAGTTTTCTTGAAATTTACATAGGCAGTGGGGGAAGGCAACCTTCCTTGCCCCACACTTGAAGGAAAGTTTTAAGAATTTTCAGGGAAGGTTAGGGGTGCTATTCGCTACGGTGTTTGTCGATATTGTATCGGGGAAAGTGACGTCCCTTTAAAACAATAGAGCAAAATTTAAACATCGCCGATCTACTTGAAATTTACAGGGAACGTGGGAGGAGGTGATTGAATTTATACATAATTTTTAAATTAGTATATGATTTTTCGATATCTGGTTGGGGAAGGGGAAAATTGAAATAAACTTTGTCGATTTACTTCGATAGAATTTATAGGGACCATTGAGTAGTTGCGAAATTAATATAGGGTACGTGATAGTACGATATCAGGTCGGAGTGGAGCGAAGGTGGGTGAGGGTTCTCTTTTGTCCGTTTGTTTTTTTTTTCTTAAATTGAAAGTAGAGGGTTGTCCGTAAATGGGAACTCGGTACATAATTTTATGATTTTTGCACAGGCTTCTGCCAGACTTCTTTTTAGTAAAGAACTTAATTCTACATGAAATTGTCAGCCAACGTAGAGGGTGCATCATTTTCCAACATTTTAGCAAATGTTAATGTTGTAAAATTTTTTACTACTTTTGCTTTTTCCGATTTATTGAATTGGAAACAGTAATTCTCTGTATGTTATGTTATTATAATATAGTGCTTAATTTTCAGATATGTTGAGGAGAAGGATACATTTCCACACTTAAAATTCACAAGAAATATAGAAGATTGTACAACTACTTGAATACAGAACATTATTTAAAAAATTTGGAGGAAAGGGTACACCCTCTCCTCGACATTTTTTAAGACGAACCGTTTTACATATGCATATCCGCCGTATTTGAATCTATAAACGAAAAAGCAAGTAGTCCGATTTGTTTGAAAGAATTCAAATCTTTTCGAATTTGTTTTCAGCACGAAGGATATGGTTGACTAAGTAAACGCAAAATGTCCTACAAAAACATTTCGGAAGGCGCAGCGAAGCGGGCCGGGTTACGCTAGTTGTTTTTATAAATTTTGTCAAAATTTTATTTCTACAGACATTTTTTTCAAAATTTTATTTCTATAGAAAATTTTTTCAAAATTCTGTTTCTACAGATTTTTTTTCAAAATTTTTTCTACAGAATTTTTATTCAAAATTGTATTTCTGTAGAAAATTTTTTCAAAATTTTATTTCTATAGAAAATTTTGTCAAAATTTTATTTCCATGGGAAATTTTGTCAAAATTTTATTTCTATAGAAAGTATTGTCAAAATTTTATTTGTATAAAAAATTTCGTCTAAATGTTATTTATTTGGAAACTTTCGTAAAAATTGTATTTCTATAGAAAATTTTGTCAAAATTGTATTTCTATAAAAATTTTGTCAAAATTGTATTCCTACAGAAACTTTCTTCAAAATTTTATTTCTATTGAAAATTTTGTCCAAATTTTACTTCTGTCGAAAATTTTGTCAAAATTTTATTTATATAGAAAATTTTGTCCAAATTTTATTTTTTGGACAATTTTGTCCAAATTTTATTTATTTAGAAAATTTTGTCCAAATTTTTATACCCTTCATCATAGGATGGGGGTATATTAACTTTGTCATTCCGTTTGTAACACATCGAAATATTGCTCTAAGACCCCATAAAGTATATATATTCTGGGTCGTGGTGAAATTCTGAGTCGATCTAAGCATGTCCGTCCGTCCGTCTGTTGAAATCACGCTAACTTCCGAACGAAACAAGCTATCGACTTGAAACTTGGCACAAGTAGTTGTTATCGATGTAGGTCGGATGGTATTGAAAATGGGCCATATCGGTCCACTTTTACGTATAGCCCCCATATAAAGGGACCCTCAGATTTGGCTTGTGGAGCCTCTAACAGAAGCATATTTCATCCGATCCAGCTGAAATTTGGTATATGGTGTTGGTATATGGTCTCTAACAACCATGCAAAAATTGGTCCACATCGGTCCATAATTATATATAGCCCCCATATAAACCGATCTCCAGATTTGCATTGCGGAGCCTAAAAGAGAAGCAAATTTCATCCGATCCGGCTGAAATTTGGTACATGGTGTTGGTATATGGTCTCTAACAATCATGCACAAATTGGTTCACATCGGTCCATAATTATATATATAGCCCCCATATAAACCGATCCCCAGAATTCACTTGCGGAGCCTCAAAGAGAAGAAAATGTCATCCGATCCGGCTGAAATTTGGTACATGATGTTGGTATATGGTCTCTAACAACCATGCAAAAATTGGTCCATATTGGTCCTTAATTATATATAGCCCCCATATAAACCGATCCAACGATTTGGCTTGCTGAGCCTCAAAGAGAAGCAAATTTCATCCGATCCGGCTGAATTTTGGTACATAGTATTGGTATATGGTCTCTAACAACCGTGCAAAAATTGGTCCACATCGGTCCATAATTATATATGGCGCCCATATAAACCGATCCCCAGATTTGGGTTGCGGAGCCTCAAAGAGAAGCAAATTTCATCCGATCCGCCTGAAATTTGGTACATGATATTGGTGTATGGTCTCTAACAACCATGCAAACATTGGTCCACATCGGTTCATAATTATATATAGCCCCCATATAAACCGATCCCCAGATTTGGCTTGCGAAATCTCCAAGAGAAGCAAATTTCATCCAATCCGGTTGTAATTTGGAACATGGTGGTATTATATGATCTTTAACAACCGTGCCAGAATTGGTCCATATCAGTCCATAATTATATATAGCCCCCATATAAAACATTCTCCAGATTTGACCTCCGGAGCCTCTTGGAGGAGCAAAATTCATCCGATCCGGTTCAAATTTGTCACGTGGTGTTAGTATATGGTCGCTAACAATCATACCAAAATTGGTTCAATCACACAAAAATTGGTCCATATCGGTTCATAATCATGGTTGCCACTAGAGCCAAAAATAATCTACCAAAATTTTATTTCTATAGAAAATTTTGTCAAAATTTTATTTCTAGGAAAATTTTGTTAAAATTTTATTCGGTTCATAATAAAATTTTCATCATTGTCAAAATTTTATTTCTATAGAAAATTTTGTTCAAATTTTATTTGGTTCATAATCATGGTTGCCACTCGAGCCAAAAATGATCTACCAAGATTTTATTTCTATAGAAAATTGTGTCAAAAGTTTATTTCTATAAAAAATTTTGTTAAAATTTTATTTCTGTAGAAATTTTTGTCAAAATGGTATTTCTATAGAAAATTTTGTCAAAATTTTTATTTCTATAGAAAATTTTGTGAAAATTTTATTTCTATAGAAAATTTTGTTAAAATTTTATTTCTGTAGAAAATTTTGTCAAAATTTTATGTCTACTTTGTCAAACTGAATTATATATGTATTGGATCGATCTTTTTTGATTTAATATATACCACGTATGGACTTACATACAATTTAGAAGACGGTGTTAGAAGGTTTTAAGATACCTTGCCATCGGCAAGCGTTACCGCAACTTAAGTAATTCGATTGTGGATGGCAGTGTTTAGATGAAGTTTCTACGCAATCCATGATGGAGGGTACATAAGCTTCGGCCTACCGAACTTACGGCCGTATATACTTGTTTTTCTATGGGAAATTTTGTCCACATTTTCTTTATATAGAAAATGTTGTCCAAATTTGATTTATATAGAAAATTTTGTCCAAATTTTATTTATATAGAAAATTTTGTCGAAATTTTATTTCTGTAGAAAATTTTGGCAAACTTTTATTTCTGTAGAAAACTTTATTGCTATAGCAAATTATGGACTAAATTCATTTAAATATGAACAAAAAAAGAGGACAAAAATACAACTTTCTTCATAGTTACTAGTAATTTTATTACCTTACTATACTCATTTTCAAAAAACTTTTAATAATTTCTATATGTGAAAAATATATCCATTCATATTGAGACTTATAAACTACCAATACCCGAAGTGACTCACCGCTTTTGTAATCTAATACAAAAACATTGCATCTCTCCCCAAAAATATGCAATACTATTTAGCATAATCATACCCCTCAAAGTCTGCCACAATTAAACCAGAAAATCGTATATGTATAAAATCAAACTTCAAAGTCTGACCCATGCTTAACACAAATCAATGCGGGAAATCTAACAACTAACCCACACGAACCCTCCCACTAAGATCGTTACATTTAATTACGCACAATAAAAGCCCACAACTATGCAATGAATCTCCGCAATGAACCACAAACGCATTAAACACACACACAAAAACGGTGGCAAGCAGACTTTAGATAAAACGAATGGTTAGATGGCTGGCTGACTCTTAAATAATAGCAATAAATTATCATGAAAGAGGAAGTGAATGATTTTGTAAACGATACTCCAAACAGAATGTAAAATATCACAGCACCAAATGAGGCAGTAAAATGTTGCATACTTTTGGTCCTATAAATTACCATGAAAATAAAGTATACTTAGAGGAGTAAGATGATAAATGAAATAGAGGAAAGCCAAATGATTATATCTTTAACACTTTCATTGCACGAAAGGTTGAAATCATAAAACTCCATTGAAGTTTGATCTTGCAAACTTAAAGGCTCCTCGAAATTTATTGCATAATTTATTTTTTGTAGTGACTTATCCTTATCTGCTCAACTTTAACTAACTTCCCAACCACCTGCTACTTATGTTCGTGCCAAAATTCAATTTGGCCCTGGCCATTGATTGGCAATAAACGACAAACGTGCAATGCCGAGGCCGTGCAAGTGTGACAACTCTTACTTGTTCCATAATCAATGAAGTGTATGCCTAAAAGTATACTTCACCATTTCTATTGTTTCATAATAATCCAATAATACTTGAACGAGCCAGGAATGAGTACCCTCTTCTTGTTGGTCTATACAATTCCCACAGGCAGACAGAAAACAACATCATTCAATTTGAAGACCATCAAATCAAGAGATTGTGCATCCATGGTTTTGTTCGAACATTTGCCTTGCCAATGTTTTTGGCCAGACATCATGTCTACCGTAGGAGTATGTCAACATCTTTTCATCAGAGTCATTCAAGTCATCATAGATAGTAGAAAAGGGATTATATTTACGAAAAGTATAGACAGTCTGCGCAACAAATACCATGATTTTCATTCATACCCGAGTGAATCCACAAGACATGAGTATGAGGATGTATTTAAGGATGCCTGGATTCTGACCTATGTTTATCCTATTTGGATTTTACTCTCCTTAAACTACATATGAAGAATGTTTTGTATGTTTTTCGATTTGGATAAATAAAATTTTAAAGACTTTTTTTGTTTTTTTTTTTATTAGGGAAGACTAACTTTTGGTGAATGTTTTTGGAATTGCTTTCATTTAGTTTTGGCAAATCGATTTGGAATTTATTTGTTAGAAAAAAGACAAAACAAATTGCTCTGAATAATAAGAGAAAGTTTTACGTTTAAAGGAATCTTTAGAAATATTTAGAATAAGCATGGAAAGAAAAATCTTTACAATATCAATGATTTAAAAAATTGAGTCAAAAAACCAACTTCATAAAATTCAAGAAAGTTTTCGTTATTATAAGGATTTTCTATTAAATGATGAAACATTTCATTGTTAATAAATACTTTCATTTCCTCCTAATGGAAAAATTTCGTTGGCTCAATTTTAAAGAAATTGCCACAGGGTGTATCTGTCTGGCTGGGCCCAGTATTACCGTTCTGCCACTTTATTGTCAGTTTTGTACTTTTTCATGCGTTGATACACTTTTGTGACATTTTTATTACAGTGCTATTAAATGCTTTACTTGTTTTATTTTTAATGCCTCATTTTTTCATGTTGAGACACTTTTTAATAAATTTTCTTTGAACTGCAATATTGCATTTTAAAATGTTATGAAAATAAGGATTTGATGATGTGTGCTTGAACACATAATCATATTTAAGCCTTCAATACTAAATTTGTAAGCACTTGTTGCCTTCTCATACCATATGGTATTTTTAGCGCTTGAAAATATGCAAACAATATGTTCTATGGCGTGTAAACCAAAATACACCGCTGAATTATGAACTGCAAAGTGGGATTTTCTTTCGAATTTAATACGTATTTTCCCTTTATGGAGAAGTGTGCCACCTTTTTTAATCTAGTGTGCCACATTTTATTGTGAATGGTACTTTTTGTGCCACTTATTGGAAATTCTCACAATTAAGACTGTCTTCATTACCGAGAAGCGTCAGCACCCACAACCGTTGAGAATTTTTTAAAAAGTGGCACAATATTTAAAAAAAAATGGCTCACTCTTTTATAAAGAAAACAAGTAAGTAAAGTATTTAAATTTATATTCACAATTTAAAATACTAAAAAATTGTTTTTTTTTTTTTGTTTTTTATAACAAGACTTGCAATCATAATAAATGACATCAAAGGTTTTTGAACTATTAAAACAAAGTCTGTATTCTCAAAGACGTAACTTTTTGGGAAAACCAACATATATATAAAAAGAAATCAATTGCATACTTTTAAGGTGACGTTCTCCAAGAAAAAATTCCCTCCTCGCTCTTTTTAAAATTTGAAATACATATAATTTAGAAAAGAAGACTTTTTCAAAAACGTTTACTTTCATTAAAAATTATATAAAAAAGTAATCTAACTTTTCAAACAGTTCACCTTTTTTAATTTATATAAAAATTCCGTTGCACACTTTTAGGATGATATTCATACTTTTTAGATGGTGGTACAATTCTACCAAAAATGGTAGATTTTTCCCTGTTTGATAGATTTTTGTGAAAATTTTGTGAAAAATATCTATAGAAAACCATTTTGAAAACATTTTCTATAGAAAAATATTTTGAAAAAAAAAATTCTATAGAAAAAAATTTTGACAAAATGCTCTGTAGAAATAATTTTTGGACAACATTTTTATAGAAATAAAATTTTGACAAAATTTTCTACAGAAATAAACTTTTGACAAAATTTTTACAAAAATAAAATTTTGACAAAATTTTCTATAGAAATAAAATTTTGACCAAAATTTTATGAAAATAAAATTTTGCCAAATTTTCTATAGAAACAAAATTTTGACAAAATTTTCTATAGAAATAAAATGTTGACAAAATTTTCTATAGAAATAAAATAGAGATAAAATTTGCAATAGAAATAAAAGTTTCTTAAGAAATAAAATTTTGACAAAATTTTCTATAGAAATAAAATTTTGATAAATTTTTTATAAAAATAAAATTTTGAAAAAAATTTCTATAGAAACAAAATTTTGACAAAATTTTCTATAGAAATAAAATGTAGACAAAATTTTCTATAGAAATAAAATTGTGACAAAATTTTTAATAGAAATAAAATTGTGACAAAATTTTTAATAGAAATAAAATTTTCTATAGAAATAAAATTTTGACAACATTTTTTATAGAAACAAAATTGTGACAAAATTTTCTATAGAAATAAAATTGTGACAAAATTTTCTATAGAAATAAAATTTTCTTTAGAAATAAAATTTTGACAAAATATGCTATAGAAATAAAATTTTGACAAAATTTTCTAAAATTTAAATTTAGACAAATTTTTGACAAAATCTTCTATTAAAAAACATTTTGAAAAAAACTTCATAGAAGAAAATTTTGAGAAAATTTTCTATAGAAAAATATTTTGAAAAAAATTTCTACAGAAGAAAATTTTGACAAAATCCTCTGTAGAAATAATTTTTTGACAAAATTGTTATAGAAATAAACTTTTGACAAAATGTTTATAGAAATAAAATTTTGACAAAATTTTCTATAGAAATAAAATTTTGACAAAATTTTCTATAGAAACAAAATGTTGACATAATTTTCTATAGAAATAAAATGTTGACAAATTTTTCTATAGAAATAAAATTGCGACAAACAAAATGAAACAAAATGTTGACAAAATTTTCTATAGAAATAAAATTGTGACACAATTTTCTATAGAAATAAAATTTTCTTTAGAAATAAAATTTTGACAAAATATTCTATAGAAATAAAATTTTGACAAAATTTTCTAAAATTTAAATTTAGACAAATTTTTGACAAAATCTTCTATTAAAAAACATTTTGAAAAAAATTTCATAGAAGAAAATTTTGAGAAAATTTTCTATAGAAAAATATTTTGAAAAAAATTTCTATAGAAGAAAATTTTGACAAAATGCTCTATAGAAATAATTTTTTGACAAAATGTTTATAGAAATAAACTTTTGACAAAATTTTTATAGAAATAAAATTTTGAAAAAATTTTCTATAGAAATAAAATTTTGACAAAATTTTCTATAGAAACAAAATTTTGACATAATTTTCTATAGAAATAAAATGTTGGCAAAATTTTCTATAGAAATAAAATTGCGAAAAAATTTTTAATAGAAATAAAATTGTGATAAAATTTGCTATAGAAATAAAAGTTTGTTAAGAAAAAAAATTTTTGACAAAATTTTCTATAGAAATAAAATTTTGACAAAATTTTCTATAGAAATAAAATTTTGACAACATTTTCTATAGAAACAAAATTTTGACAAAATTTTCTATAGAAATAAATTTTTCTTTAGAAACAAAATTTTGACAAAATTTTCTATAGAAATAAAATGTTGACAAAATTTTCTATAGAAATAAAATTGAGATAAAATTTACTATTGAAATAAAAGTTTCTTAAGAAATACAATTTTGACAACATTTTTATAAAAATAAAATTTTGACAAAATTTTCTATAGAAATAAAATTTTGACAACATTTTTCATAGAAACAAAATGTTGACAAAATTTTCTATAGAAATAAAATTGTGACAAAATTTTCGATAGAAATAAAATTTTCTTTAGAAATAAAATTTTGACAAAATATTCTATAGAAATAAAATTTTGACAAAATTTTCTAAAATTTAAATTTAGACAAATTTTTGACAAAATCTTCTATTAAAAAACATTTTGAAAAAAATTTCATAGAAGAAAATTTTGAGAAAATTTTCTATAGAAAAATATTTTGAAAAAAATTTCTATAGAAGAAAATTTTGACAAAATGCTCTATAGAAATAATTTTTTGACAAAATTTTTATAGAAATAAACTTTTGACAAAATTTTTATAGAAATAAAATTTTGAAAAAATTTTCTATAGAAATAAAATTTTGACAAAATTTTCTATAAAAACAAAATTTTGACATAATTTTCTATAAAAATAAAATGTTGACAAAATTTTCTATAGAAATAAAATTGCGACAAAAATTTTTAATAGAAATAAAATTGTGATAAAATTTGCTATAGAAATAAAAGTTTGTTAAGAAAAAAAATTTTTGACAAAATTTTCTATAGAAATAAAATTTTGACAAAATTTTCTATAGAAATAAAATTTTGACAACATTTTCTATAGAAACAAAATTTTGACAAAATTTTCTATAGAAATAAAAATGCGACAAAATTTTCTATAGAAATAAATTTTTCTTTAGAAACAAAATTTTGACAAAATTTTCTATAGAAATAAAATGTTGACAAAATTTTCTATAGAAATAAAATTGCGACAAAATTTTTAATAGAAATAAAATTGTGACAAAATTTGCTATAGAAATAAAAGTTTCTTAAGAAATAACATTTTGACAAAATTTCCTATAGAAATAAAATTGCGACAAAATTTTCTATAGAAAAAAAAAATTTTCTTTAGAAATAAAATTTTGTCAAAATTTTCTATAGAAATAAAATTGTAACAAAATTTTCTAAAATTTAAATGTTGACAAATTTTTGACAAAATCTTCTATTAAAAACATTTTGAAAAAATGTTCATAGAAGCAAATTTCGACAACATTATCTGTAGGAATAAAATATTGACAAAATTTTTTATAGAAAAACATTTTTAAAAAAAATTCTCTAGAAGAAAATTTTCAACACATTAAAATGTCAAAATTTTCTATAGAAATAAAATTTTGTCAAAAGTTTTAAGAGAAATAAAATTTTGACAAAATTGTTTATAGATAATTCAACAATATTTTCTAGAGAAAAAAATTGGCAAAATTTTGATCAAACAAAAATTAATTATACCCTCCACCATATGGGGGGTATATTAACTTTGTAATTCCATTTGTAACACATCGAAATATTGCTCTAAGACCCCATAAAGTATATATATTCTGGGACGTGGTGAAATTCTAAGTCGATTTAAGCATGTTCGTCCGTCCGTCTGTTGAAATCACGCTAGCTTCCGAACGAAACAAGCTATCGACTTGAATTTTGGCACAAGAAGTTGTTATTAATGTAGGTCGGATGGTATTGAAAATGGGTCATATCGGACCACTTTTACGTATAGCCCCCATATAACCCGACGCTCAGATTTGGCTTGCAGAGCCTCTTGGTGGGGCAAAATTCACCCGACCCGGTTGAAATTTGGTGCATGGTGTTAATATATGGTCTCTCACAACCATGCAAAAATAAGTCCAAATCGGTCCATAATTATATATAGCCCCCATATAAACCGATCCCTCGATTTGGTTTGCGGAGCCTCTAAGAGAAGCAAATTTTTTCCGATCCGGCTGAAATTTGGTACATGGTTCTAGTATGTGGTATTTAAAAAACATACAAGAACTCGTCCACATCGGTCCATAATTATATATAGCCCCCATATAAACCGTTCCCCCGATTTGGCGGAGCCTCTAAGAGAAGCAAATTTCATCCGATCCGACTGAAATTTGGTACATGGTGTTAGTATATGGTCTCTAATAAACATGCAAAAATTGGTTTACATCGGTCCATAATTATATATAGCCCCCATATAAACCGATGCACAGATTTGATCTCCGGAGCCCCTTGGAAGAGCAAAATTCACCCGATCCGGTTGAAATTTGGTACGTGGTGTTAGTATATGGTCTCTAACAACCATGCAAAAATTGGTCCACACCCGTCTTAATTATATATAACCCCCATTTAAACCGATCCCCCGATTTGACCTCCGGAGCTATTGGAGGAGCAAAATTCATCCGACCCGGTTGAAATTTGGTACGTGGTGAAATTTGGTATATTGCGCTAGTATATGGCCGCTAACAACCACGCTAAAATTGGTCCATATCGGTCTATAGTTATATATAGCCGATCCCCAAAAATTTAATTTCTACAAAAAGTATGTCAATTTTTTTTACTATAGACAATTTTGTCAAAAATGCCATCAATTGTAGTTGCTTTCTTCGCCGTTTTGTGGGTTATTGAAACTTCGTTTGGCTTAATTTTAAATTGCTGCATTGTTGTTGTTGGGTGTAATTGGAATTCGGTTGTTGCTATTCTTTTGGGTACAAAAACTAATAATTTAGCTCATATTTAAGTGGGAAGAATTCCCCAGTCTTTCATTGGATTTTATTTCTTTAGAAAATTTTGTCAAAATTTTATTTTTATAGAAAATTTTGTCCAAATTTTACTTCTATAGAAAATGTTGTCAGACTTTTATTTCTATAGAAACTTTTGTCAAACTGAATTATTTACGTATTTAATCGGCCTTTTTTGTTTAATATATACCCCATATGGACTAACTTGCAATTGAGAAGACGGTGTTAAGAAGTTTTAAGATACCTTGCCATCGACAAGTGTTACCGCAACCCAAGTAATTCGATTGTGGATAACAGTCTTTTGTACAAGTTTCTATGCAATCCATGGAGGATACATAAGACTCGGCCTGGCCAAACTTACGGCCGTATATACTTGTTTTAATTAAAATATTTTTCAAATTTTTGTAGATTGTTTTTTGGACAAATAGCAACCGTGGTTTTGTTCTCCCAGGACACCAAAATTTAAAATATATAATATTTAAAATTTGAAATATATAAAATTTAGAAAAGGCGAATTTTTTAATGATTTTACTTTCTTTAAAAAAATTATTTAAAAACTCTATTTTTTGAAAGTATTCATTTTTTGAAAACATTTATATAAAAAATACCATCGCATGCTTTTAAGGTGGTGTTCTCCCAGAACATCAAAATTGAAATACATGAAATTTAAAATTTTGAAATCCATAAATTTTAAAAAGGCGGTTTTTAAAGAGTTCACCTTCTTTGAAAAATTATATAATTATTAAAATTATGTTTTTTGAAGACTTCACAAAAAATTATATAAAAAATCTATTGCATATTTTAAAAACATAGTCTGTCTTTTCAAAGAGTTCCGTTTTTTTGTAAAATTTATATTAAACAAGTATATACGGCCGTAAGTTCGGCCAGGCCGAATCTTATGTACCCTCCACCATGGATTGCGTAGAAACTTCTACGAAAGACTGTCATTCACAATCGAATTACTTGGGTTGTGGCATCTTAAAACTTCTTAATATCGTTTTCTAAATTGTGAATTAGTCCATACGTGGTATATATTAGACAAAAAAGTTATGTATAGTTAAGTCTACAAATAATTACGAATCGATATGGACTTTTTGCACGGTACGTAGAGAGCCAGAATTGAAATATGAAGGCCGCTTATATGGGGGCTATATACAATTATGAACTTGATATGGACCAATTTTTTTGTGATTGGAATTCGATTTATCTGAGGGATATATATAACTATAGACCGATATGGACCTAGTTAGGCATGGTTGTTAACGACCATATACTAGCACAATGTACCAAATTTCAACTCAATCGGATGATTTGGCTTGGTACATTGGCTCCTCCAAGAGACTCCAAAACCAAATCTCGGGATCGGTTTATATGGGGTTATATATGATTACGGACTGATATGGACCACTTTTGGCATGGTTGTTAAATATCATATACTATCACCACGTACCAAATTTCAAGCAGATCGGATGAATTTTGCTTTTCCAAAAGGCACCGGAGGTCAAATCTGGCGATCGGTTTATATGTGAACTATATATAATTATGGACTGATAGGAACCAATTCCTGCATGGTTGTTGGACACCATATACTAACATCACGTACCTAATTTCAACCGAATGGGAAGAATTTTGCCAACGGGCTCTGGAGGTCAAATCTGGGGATCGGTTTATATGGGGCCTATATATAATTATGGACCGATATCGACCAACTTTTGCACGGGAGTTTGAGGTCATATATTAACACCACGTACCAAATTTCAACTGAATCAGATGAATTTTGGTCTTCCAAGAGGCTCCGGAGGTCAAATCTGGTGATCGGTTTATATGGGGGCTATATATAATTATGGACCGATGTGGACCAATTTTTGCATGGATATTAGAGACCATATACTAACACCATGTACCAAATTTCAGCCGGATCGGATGAAATTTGCTTCTCTTAGAGGCCTCGCAAGCCAAATCGGGGGACCGGTTTATATGGGGGCTATATATGATTATGGACCGATGTCGACCAATTTTTGCATGGTTGTTAGAGGCCATATACTAACACCACGTACCAAATTTCAGCCGGATCGGATGAAATTTGCTTCTCTTAGAGGCCTAGAAAGCCAAATCGGGGGATCGGTTTATATGGGGACTATACGTAAAAGTGGACCGATATGGCCCATTTGCAATACCATCCGACCTACATCAATAGCAACTACTTGTGCCAAGTTTCAAGTCGATAGCTTGTTTCGCTCGGAAGTTAGCGTGATTTCAACAGACGGACGGACGTGCTCAGATCGACTCAGAATTTCACCACGACCCAGAATATATATACTTTATGGGGTCTTAGAGCAATATTTCGATGTGTTACAAATGGAATGACAAAGTTAATATACCCCCCATCCTATGGTGGAGGGTATAAAAATCCGTTGTATACTTTTAGGGTAGTATTCTCCCAGAACATCAAAATACATGAATTTAAAAAAGGGCGATTTTTTCAAACATTTCACTTTTTTATAAAAATTGTTCTATCTTTTCAAAGAGTTCACTTTGTTAAAAAAAAAAAAAAAAAAAAAAAAAAAAAAAAAAAAAAAAAAATATATATATATATATATATATATATATATATATATATATATATATATATATATATATATATATATATATATATATATATATATATATATATATATATATATATATATATATATATATATATATATATATATATATATATATATATATATATATATATATATATATATATATATATATATATATATATATATATATATATATATATATATATATATATATATATATATATATATATATATATATATATATATATATATATATATATATATATATATATATATATATATATATATATATATATATATATATATATATATATATATATATATATATATATATATATATATATATATATATATATATATATATATATATATATAAAGTGTTTTCCATACTTTTTGGGTGGTGTTCTCTCAGAACAGAAAATTTGAAATATATACAATTTAAAACTCTGAAATATATAAAATTTTATTTAAAATTCAACTTTTTCAAAGGTTTCACTTTCTTTGAAAAATTATGTATATAAAAACTTATTCTGCAATAATTTTCACATTTAAATTTCATTTGCATACTTTTAGGGTGGCATTCCTCCATAATGTATCATATGCTCTATGGTATTTGCACAATATCTATAAATAATTTCACAATTACATCACAATGTTGGCAAAACAAAGTTATCAACTTTAAAATTTGTCTTCTCTTGGAGTTTCTTTGATGTATGAAAAGTTTCCCCTTTTGTAAACTTCAAGTATAAGAATTTTCATACTTTTCATTATTGGTTATATTTTCCTCTTTGCATTTATCTATCTCTTCGAAATGCAATAAATTCTTTTGTTTACGATGTTACAATTATATTTGTAGATAAAAGCAACAATATTGTCGTTCATCACTCCTTGGGCGGTAGTAGAAGTTTACGAGCACGACAATATGTGGTAACGAATGAACCCTTTTCGGAAGGGCTTTAAACATTTTCATTATCACACGCAACAGACAAAGGCAATTGAAGACACAATTGAATGCAAACGACGCAAACCCTCACACACACACATATGATACATGCTGTTTACAAAAAAAATCCCCCTCTCCATCTCTCTTTCTCTCTCATTCATATACAAGTATATGGAGCCTGAAGAATATTCATCCATACTCAGACTGTCAAGAATATTTATGACTGCCTGATAAAGTGGGCCTTTGGGGCATTTTGTTTTTTGTTTACTCAATATTTTTGTCTTTGTGTGTGTTTTTTTGCAAGTATTGATGGGTTTTTATATGGTGAGTGTATGAGAAGGAGGATATGCAGTAACTACCAATAACTACCATATGTAAAAAAATTTTTGCATATGACATTCTTTATTTTCATTTTGTCTCGAATGTTGTATAATCCTCAATGGTGGTTGTAATGTCCTTCGGATTACAGTGGAGGAATCCGAAGCGACAACGGTGATAATTTCTAAAAAGTGGCAATCGCAATAAAATGTGGAACATTTAACTATTAAATGCAATCATGTATGTGTGTTATATAGAATTGTGAAATATTTTTTTATTTTTCAATTTAGAAAATTTTCTTAGCATACTTTTAGGAGAAACATTTGTTCATTGACTGCCACGGTTGCCACTCGAGCCAACAAAAACCTACCAAATTGGGGGAAAATTTTACCAAAAAACATAAACAAAACAAGTAAGGAAAGTCTAAAGTCGGGCGGGGCCGACTATATTATACCCTGCAGCACTTTGTAGATCTAAATTTTCGATACCATATCACACCCGTCAAATGTGTTGGGTGCTATATATAAAGGTTTGTCCCAAATACATACATTTAAATATCATTCGATTTGGACAGAATTTGATAGACTTTTACAAAATCTATATACTCCAAATTTAAGTTAGCTAATGCACTAGGGTGGAACACAATTTTAGTAAAAAATATGGGAAACATTTAAATCTGAAGCAATTTTAAGGAAACTTCGCAAAAGTTTATTTATGATTTATCGCTCGATATATATGTATTAGAAGTTTAGGAATATTAGAGTCATTTTTACAACTTTTCGACTAAGCAGTGGCGATTTTACAAGGAAAATGTTGGTATTTTGACCATTTTTGTCGAAATCAGAAAAACATATATATGGGAGCTATATCTAAATCTGAACCGATTTCAACCAAATTTGGCACGCACAGCTACAATCCCAATTCTACTCCCTGTGCAAAATTTCAACTAAATCGGAGCAAAAAATTGGCCACTGTGGTCATATGAGTGTAAATCGAGCGAAAGATATATATGGGATCTATATCTAAATCTTAACCGATTTCAATAAAATTTGGCACACTTGACTATAGTACTAATTGTTCTTCTTTTGCAAAATTTTAAGCAAATTAGGGTAAAACTCTGGCTTCTGGGGCCATATAAGTCCATATCGGGCGAAATATATATATATATGGGAGCTATATTTAAATTTGAACCGATTTCTTCCAAAATCAATAGGGTTCTATTCTGAGCCAAAACACATACTTGTGCCAAATTTGAAGTCGATTGTGCGACCTAGAATTTGATTACAAAAATGTGTTCACGGACAGACGGACATGGCTATATCGACTCAGGAGCCCACCCTGAGCATTTTTGTCAAAGGCACCATGTGTCTATCTCGACTCCTTGAGGGTGTCGGCAAATAAATTTAGCCGAATCTGACGATTGGTAGATGGTGTTTGTATATGGTCTCTTACAACCATGCAAAAATTGGTCCACATATCGGTCCACTTTTACGTATACCCCCATATAAACCGACGCTCACATTTTGCTTGCGGAGCCTTTTGGTGGAGCAAAATTCATCCGATTCGGTTGAAATTTGGTACATGGTGTTAGTATATGGTCACTAACAACCATGCAAAAATTAGTCCACATCGGTCAATAATTATATATAGCCCCCATACAAACCGATTCCCAGATTTGGTGAAATTTGGTACATTGCGCTAGTAAAGGGTGATACGGTCAAAAGTTGGTCAAAATAAACTTGACGTATTTCTTTCAATTGTGCATTTAAAAAACCTGAACACCCCTCATTTTGAAGGTGTGTGTGTGTAGAATGTTGCTCCTATTTTGATTTTGGAATTCACTCTTCAGTTGTCAAAATGCCGTCCAAGCAAGAAGAGCAGCGTATCAAAATTTTGCTCGCGCATCGCGAAAGTCCGAGTTACTCGCACGCAAAGCTGGCAAAATCGCTAAAAGTTGCCAAATCGAAAACAAAGAGAGTTGCCGGTAGTTTCAAGCGAAATCCTAACCTCTCTCTCCGAGATGCCGCAAATAAGCTGGGTGTATCGTCTACAACCGTGCATCGAGCCAAAAAACGAGCCGGACTATCGACTTACAAGAAGGTAGTGACTCCAAATCGCGATGATAAACAAAATACGACGGCCAAAGCGCGATCCCGGAGGCTGTACACGACGTGTACCGTGTTTCCTGAAGAAACACGGTTGTTCCGTACTGTTTTGGCCGGATTTGGCATCTTGCCATTACGGTAAAAAGGCCAGGGAGTGGTACGCCGCCAACAACGTGCAGGTGGTTCCCAAGGACAAGAACCCTCCCAATACGCCAGAGCTCCGCCCAATTGAGAAATACTGGGCTATTGTCAAGCGGAACCTAAAGAAGACAAAAAAAACACTGCTAAGGACGAGCAGCAGTTCAAGGCAAACTGGCTTTCTGCGGAAGGTGGACAAGGTGGCTGTACAAAATCTGATGGCAGGTGTCAAGCGTGAGGCCCGGCAATTCGGATTTGGAAAAGCGAAAGCCTAACTGAATATTTTTCCTTAATTTTATACTAATTGAACTTGAAAAAGAAATTTAATTTGATTTTTTAAATAAACGATTTCACCGATTTACACGCGTTTTCCCTTGACCAAATTTTGACCGTATCACCCTTTATATGACCGCTAAGAACCATGCCAAAATTGGTCCATATCGGTCTATAATTATATATAGCCGATCCCCCAAAATAATCTACCAAAATGTTATTTCTATAGAAAATTCTGTCAAAATTTTATTACTATAGAAAATTTTGTCAAAGTTTTATTTTGTATAGAAAATTTTGTCAAAATTTTATTTCTATAGAAAATTTTGTCAAACTGAATTATATACGTACTTAATCGGCCTTTTTTTTTTTTTGTTTAATATATACCCCGTATAGACTAACATATGCACTAACTTATAATACCCTGTTCCACAGTGTGGCGCAGGGTATAATTTTGTCAAAATTTTATTTCTAAAAAAAATGTTGTACAAATTTTATTTCCATAGGCGGGCATGCTAATCATTGCACCACGGTGGCTCCACATTTAGTGGCAAATCAGAAACGGAGCACAAATTTATCACTGCTTGAAAACAGTGGCAAATTGGCTACTAAAGTGGTGCAAAGGTACCAACGAGGGGAATTCGTATCCTTCGATTCAAAGGAACTGTAGTTGCCATAAAATTCGAAATTGACGTAATCCCACTAGTGAGTATTTATGGAACCTTGGAGCTACATTGGAAAGACAGGAGGACTTTAAGATTAATATTAGAGAAATATCGAGGAAACTCCCAATGGTATTTGATATTTCAGATATATCTCACATATGATCTTAATGCAATGATATAGATATATTAACTCAAAATAAAATAGCACTCAAAATACATACAAATTTGCGAAACACTTTGGACTACACTTTGGTAAATCTACTCTTGTTCGCTATGACCACTATGCATGGAGGACATACAAAAGAAAATTTATAGGAAATTTAATACAAAAGGAAATTTACATTTGGTGGTACTCAGAGTTTTTTTTTTTTTTTTTTTTTTTTTGACTAAATTAATATAAAAAGTTTTATTCTATCTTCAAGAAATTTCTGCCACTGTGCAGCAGTCATTTCAAATGAAAAATAAAAATTAATAGATGTCTATGTATTGTCTGCGATGTAAATGAAAGGAATGTGTCTGCAACAGTTTTAAAAACCATTTTGTTTAAAACAAACTTTCAAATACACCAAAGGGAGAGACATAACATACGAAACCTGTTTCGCAATATCGCATTAACTTGAAATTCCAATAATTTTACTTTCGTACATCAATTAGATCGAAATAAGCAGATCTGTCTCTCTCTCGTGCCTCTAAAAGATTCAAATCGAAAGCATTAACAATTATTATTGAATATTTTGAAGTTATATTAAAAGAATTCGAGGAATTTACTAGGTAACTATTCAAGTAAACCTCAAGTGAACTATTTTGATTTAGTACACAATTGTATAATAGGTGCAAAATGTGACGAAACTGTAGTAAAAATATACTTTTATGTTGGTAGAGGAAAACACCAATTATGAACTCGACAATGTATATTGCATTTATGGTTTATAGGTCGATAGATATGTGTTACAGGTGCACTTTTATAAGTTTTCCTTTTAGCAGTAGCGATTTTACAAGAAAAAATTGGATTTTGTGGCCATATGAACATATGGCCATATGTGAACATATATAAGGCGTTTTTTTTTTTTGTAAATTTGAGCCGTGCGAAATTTCAAAAAAGGATGGAAATTATGGCCTCCGTTATCATTTGTGGGGCTACATCTAAATCTGAATCGATTTTGAACAAATTTGGAATGCATAGGTAACATTATAATTCTAATCTCTGTGCAAAATTTAAAGTTAAGCAAATTGAAATGTTGGCCTCTGGTGGTCATAAGAATGTAAATCAAGCGGAAGATATATATGGGAGCTATATCTAAATCTTAACCGCACGAAACGTGACCTAGACTTTGATCACAAAAATATGTTTACAGACAGAAAGACAGACGGACAGACGGGCATGGCCAGATCAACTCAGGAGACGGTCCTAAGCATTATTGTCTCGTTTCCTTCTATGTGTTGCAAAAGCACCAATTTATACTACCCTCTTCCACAGTTTGGTGCAGGGTATAATGAAACAAGCATATACAGCAGTAAGTTCGGCCGGGCCGAATCTTAAATACCCACCACCATGAACCAAATATTAGGGTTTCCTTTGAAATGTCAGGAGGGCTTGAGGACTTGAGGACACTTCCCGAAGATAAATTTAAAGATTTCACCTATGAGGACTATATGAGATTCTGGATTTATAAGAACCATTTTTGTTCGAGTTTTAGAGGATTCGTTAATATCTCTTGTAAGTGTGCAAGAAAATTATAAAATAACGTCTTGATTTGAAATTTAAATCTGTAGAAGTAAATTTTGCATTGAGTTTCAAGCAATTTTCATGATCAGTTCGCCTTCTACACCCTCAAGAAGTGAAGTCGGTCTATATGGAGGCATTACCAAATGGACCGATAAAAACTTAATCCGATACACGTTTTTGTGAGCCTAAAATACCAGAATGTTTACAATTTCAGGCAAATCAGATAAAAACTACGGTTTCTAGAAACCCTAGGAGTTAAATCGGGAGATCGTTCTTATGGGGGATATACTAAAATATGGACCGATACTCACCGTTTTCGGCACACCTCTTTATGACCCGAAAATACCTCTAGATTTCAAATTTCAGTCAAATAGGATAAAAACTTCGGATTCTAGAATCTCAAGAAGTAAAATCGGGAAATCGGTCTATATGGGGGCTATACCAAAATATGGACCGATACTCACCATTTTCGGCACACCTCTTTATGGTCCTAAAATACCTCTAGATTTCCAATTTCAGACAAATTGGATAAAAGCTACGGTTTCTATAAGCCTAAGACCCCAAATCGGGACGACTTTTTATATGGGGACCATACCAAAACATGGACCGATACTAACAATTTTTGGCACACATATTTGTGGTCCTACAATACCTCTAGATTTCCAATTTCAGGTAAATTGAATAAAAACTGCGGTTTCTATAAGCCCAAGAAGTAAAATCGGGAGATGGGTCTATATGGGGGCTATACCAAAATATGGACCGATACTCACAATTTTTGGCACACGTATTTGTGGTCCTACAATACCTCTAGATTTCCAATTTCAGGTAAATTGAATAAAAACTGCGGTTTCTATAAGCCCAAGAAGTAAAATCGGGAGATCGGTCTATATGGGGGCTATACCAAACCATGGACCGATACTCACCATTTTTGGGACACCTCTTCATGGTCATAAAATATTTCTAGATTTCAAATTTCAGGCAAATTGGATACAAACTACGATTTCTATAAGCCCAAGACCCCTAATCGGGAGGTCGGTTTATATGGGGACTATATCAAAACCTGGACCGATATAGCCCATCTTCGAATTTGACCTGCCTGCAGACAAAATACGAGTTTGTGCAAAATTTCAGCACGATTGCTTCATTATTGAAGACTGTAGCGTGATTACAACAGACAGACAGACAGACGGACAGACGGACATCGTTATATCGTCTTAGAATTTCTCCCTGATCAAGAATATATATACTTTATATAGTCGGAAATCGATATTTCGATGTGTTACAAACGGAATGACAAACTTATTATACCCGTCACCATTCTATGGTGGTGGGTATAAAAATATAGCGCTTTATATTTATTTTTTTTTTTTAATTTTATTGTTCACAAACAAAAAATGTCTGAAATTTTATCAAATTTTAGAATCAGTTTAGATTTGTTCGAACTGGCTACTTTTAGGACGAATTATGACCTTCAAACGGCCGACAAAGCAATCATACGCTACAGGAAAGAAAAGCAACAATATTTTTTTAATCTAGCAATATTCTGGAGAAACTTTTACCAAACAAAAAATCTTATTTTGCAAAATTTTATTTCTATAAAAAATTTTGTCTTTTATTTGTATAGAAAATTTTGTCAAAATTTTATTTGTATAGGAAATTTTGTCAGAATTTTATTTCTATAGAAAATTTTGTTAAAATTTTATTTCTATAGAAAATTTGATACAAAATTTTATTTCTATAAAAAAATCTATATCCATAGAAAATTTTGTCATAATTTTGCATTTCTATTTAAAATTTTGTCAAAATTTCGTTTCTATAAAAAATTTTGTACAAAATTTTATTTTAATAGAAAATTTTGTCAAAATTTTATTTCTATGGAAAGTTTTGTTAAAATTTTATTTCTATAGAAAATCTTGTAAAAATTTTATTTCTATAGAAAATTTTGTCAAAATTTTATTTCTATAGAAAATTTTGTCAAAACTTTATTTCTACGAAAATTTTTGTCATAATTTTGTATTTCTGTACAACATTTTGTCAAAATATTTTATTTCTATCGAACATTTTATCACAATTTTATTTCTATAGAAAATTTTGTCAAGATTTTATTTTTATATAAAACTGTTACCAAAGAAAAAAATCTTATTTTGGAAAATTTTATTTCTATAAAAAATTTTGTCAAAATTTTATTTGTATAGGAAATTTTGTCACAATTTTATTTCTATAGAAAATTTTGTAACAATTTTTTTCTATAGAAAATTTTGTCACAATTTTATTTCTATAAAAAATTGTGTTAAAATTTTATTTCTATACAAAATTTTGTACAAAATTTTATTTCTATACAAAATTTTATATCCATAGAAAATCTTGTCATAATTTTGCATTTCTATTTAAAATTTTGTCAAAATTTTAGTTCTATAAAAAATTTTGTACAAAATTTTATTTTGAAAATTTAGAAAATTTTGTCAAAATTTTATTTCTATGGAAAATTTTGTACAAATTTTATTTCTATAAGAAATCTTGTAAAAATCTTATTTCTATAGAAAATTTTGTCAAAATTTTATTTATATAGAAAATTATGTCAAAATTTTCTTTCTCTACAAAATGTTGTCCTAATTTTATTTCTATAGAAAATTTTGTCAAAATTTTATTTCTATAGAATTTGTTGTCAAAATTTTATTTCTATAGAATCTGTTGTTAAAATTTTATTTCGATAGAAAATTTTGTACAAACTTTCATTTCTATAGCAAATTTTGACAAAATTTTAATTCTATTGAAAATTTTGTCAACATTTTATTTCTAAAGAAAATTTTGTCAAAATTTTATGGAAAATTTTGTCATAATTTTTCATCCCTATAAAACATTTTTTTAAAATGTTATTTCTATAGAAAATTTTATGAAAATTTTATTTCTATGGAAAATGTTGTCAAGATTTTGTTTCTATAGAAATTTTTGTCAAGATTTTATTTCTTTAGAAAATTTTGTCAAAATTTGATTTCTATAGAAATTTTGTCAAAATTTTATATACGTAAAATTCTGTCATAATTTTGCATTTCTATTTAAAATTTTGTCAAAATTTCATTTCTATAAAAAATTTTGTACAAAATTGTATTTCTATAGAAAATTTTGTCAAAATTTTGTTTTTATAGAAAATTTATTAAAAAATTTTATTTTTATAGAAAATTTATTAAAAAAATTTATTTTTATAGAAAATTTTGTTAAAATTTTATATCTATAAAAAACTTTATCAAAATTGTATTTTTATAGAAAATTTTTCTATAGAAATTCTTGTCAAAATTTCATTTCTATAGAAAATTTTGTCATAATTTTGTATTTCTATAGAAAATTTTGTCAACATTTTTTATTTCTATCGAAAATTTTATCACAATTTTATTTCTATAGAAAATTTTGTCAAGATTTTATTTTTATATAAAATTATGTCAAAATTTTATTTCTATAGAAAATTTTGTCAAAATTTTATTTCTATATAAAATTTTGCTAACATGTTATTTCTATTGAAAATTTTGTCAAAATTTTATTTCTCTAAAAAATCTTTACAAAAATTTTATTTCTATTGAATATTTTGTCAAATTTTTTATCTCTATATCAAATTTTGTCAAAATTTTATTTCTCTAAAAAATTTTTTCATAATTTTATTTCTATAGAAAATTTTGTCAAAATTTTTTTATTTCTTTCGAACATTTTATCACAATTTTATTTCTATAGAAAATTTTGTCAAATTTTTACTTCTATAGAAAAGTTTGTCAAAATTTTATTTCTATATAAAATTTTGTCAAAATTTTATTTCTAATTTTGTTAAAATTTTATTTCTATAGAAAATTTTGTACAAAATTTTATTTCTATCGAAAATTTTCTATCCATCGAAAATTTTGTCATAATTTTGCATTTCTATTTAAAATTTTGTCAAAATTTTATTTCTATAGAAAATTTTTTAAAATTTTATTTCGATAGAAAATTATGTCAAAATTTTATTTCTCTACAAAATGTTGTCCAAATTTCTATAGAAAATTTTGTACAAAATTTTATTTCTATAGAAAATTTTATATCCATAGAAAATTTTGTCAAAATTTTATTTTATAAAAGATTTTGTACAAAATTTTATTTTGATAGAAAATTTTGTCCTAATTTTATTTCTATAGAAAATTTTGTGAAAATTTTATTTCTATAGAATTTGTTGTTAAAATTTTATTTCGATAGAAAATTTTGTACAAAATTTATTTCTATAGCAAATTTTGACAAAATTTTAATTCTATTGAAAATTTTGTCAACATATTATTTCTATATAAAATTATGTTTTTTCTCTACAAAATGTTGTCCAAATTTTATTTCTATAGATAATTTTGTCAAAATTGTATGGAAAATTTTGTCATTATTTTTTATTTTTATAGAAAATTTTTTCAAATTGTTATTTCTATAGAATATTTTGTCAGTATTTTATTTCTATAGAATATTTTGTCAGTATTTTATTTCTATATAAAATTATGTCAAAATTTTATTTCTATAGAAAATTTTGTCAAGATTTTATTTTTATATAAAATTATGTCAAAATTTTATTTCTATAGAAAATTTTGTCAAAATTTTATTTCTATTGAAAATTTTGTCAAAATTTTTTATTTATATATACAATTTTGTCAAATTTTATTTCTCTAAAAAATCTTTTCAAAATTTTATTTCCATAGAAAATTTTGTCAAAATTTTTTATTTCTATCGAACATTTTATCACAATTTTATTTCTATAGAAAATTTTGTCAAATTTTTACTGCTATAGAAAATTTTGTCAAAATTTTATTTCTATAGATCAGATTAGATTAGATTAGATTAGATTAGATTAGATTAGATTAGATTAGATTAGATTAGATTAGATTAGATTAGATTAGATTAGATTAGATTAGATTCGATTAGATTAGATTAGATTAGATTAGATTAGATTAGATTAGATTAGATTAGATTAGATTAGATTAGATTAGATTAGATTAGATTAGATTAGATTAGATTAGATTAGATTAGATTAGATTAGATTAGATTAGATTAGATTAGATTAGATTAGATTAGATTAGATTAGATTAGATTAGATTAGATTAGATTAGATTAGATTAGATTAGATTAGATTAGATTAGATTAGATTAGATTAGATTAGATTAGATTAGATTAGATTAGATTAGATTAGATTAGATTAGATTAGATTAGATTAGATTAGATTAGATTAGATTAGATTAGATTAGATTAGATTAGATTAGATTAGATTAGATTAGATTAGATTAGATTAGATTAGATTAGATTAGATTAGATTAGATTAGATTAGATTAGATTAGATTAGATTAGATTAGATTAGATTAGATTAGATTAGATTAGATTAGATTAGATTAGATTAGATTAGATTAGATTAGATTAGATTAGATTAGATTAGATTAGATTAGATTAGATTAGATTAGATTAGATTAGATTAGATTAGATTAGATTAGATTAGATTAGATTAGATTAGATTAGATTAGATTAGATTAGATTAGATTAGATTAGATTAGATTAGATTAGATTAGATTAGATTAGATTAGATTAGATTAGATTAGATTAGATTAGATTAGATTAGATTAGATTAGATTAGATTAGATTAGATTAGATTAGATTAGATTAGATTAGATTAGATTAGATTAGATTAGATTAGATTAGATTAGATTAGATTAGATTAGATTAGATTAGATTAGATTAGATTAGATTAGAGTATTGTCTTAATTTTCAAAACCTCTTCAATCGAACACCTATGAAATTGAAAAAAAAAACTAAAAGGCACAAGTTCACCTCCTCTTATTTAATTTTATTTTAATTGTTAATTTTATTTATTCTTTGTTTTTATATCTTTTTCGTTTTGCGTGATTTATTTATTTTTTTTATACCCTCCATCATAGGATGGGGGTATATTAACTTTATCATTCCGTTTGTAACACATCGAAATATTGCTCTAAGACCCCATAAAGTATATATATTCTGGGTCGTGGTGAAATTCTGAGTCGATCTAAGCATGTCCGTCCGTCCGTCCGTCCGTCCGTCCGTCTGTTGAAATCACGCTAACTTCCGAACGAAACAAGCTATCGACTTGAAACTTGGCACAAGTAGTTGTTATCGATGTAGGTCGTACGGTATTGAAAATGGGCCATATCGGTCCACTTTTACGTATAGCCCCCATATAAAGGGACCCTCAGATTTGGCTTGTGAAGCCTCTAACAGAAGCATATTTCATCCGATCAGGCTGAAATTTGGTACATGGTGTTGGTATATGGTCTCTAACAACCATGCAAAAATTGGTCAACATCGGTCCATAATTATATACAGCCCCCATATAAACCGATCAACAGATTTGGCTTGCGGAGCCTAAAAGAGAAGCAAATTTCATTCGATCCGGCTGAAATTTGGTACATGATGTTGGTATATGGTCTCTAACAACCATGCAAAAATTGGTCAACATCGGTCCATAATTATATACAGCCCCCATATAAACCGATCCCCCGATTTGGCTTGCGGAGCCTAAAAGAGAAGCAAATTTCATCCGATCCGGCTGAAATTTGGTACATGGTGTTGGTATATGGTCTCTAACAACCATGCAAAAATTGGTCCACATCGGTCCATAATTATATATAGCCCCCATATAAACCGATCAACAGATTTGGCTTGCGGAGCCTAAAAGAGAAGCAAATTTCATTCGATCCGGCTGAAATTTGGTACATGATGTTGGTATATGGTCTCTAACAACCATGCAAAAATTGGTCCACATCGGTCTATAATTATATATAGCCCCCATATAAACCGATCCCCAGATTTGGCTTGCGGAGCCTCAAAGAGAAGAAAATTTCATCCGATCTGGCTGAAATTTGGTACATGATGTTGGTATATGGTCTTTAACAACCATGCAAAAATTGGTCCATATCGGTCCTTAATTATATATAGCCCCCATATAAACCGATCCCCAGATTTGACCTCCGGAGCCTCTCGGAAGACCAAAATTCATCTGATTCAGTTGAAATTTGGTACGTAATGTTAATATATGGTCTCAAACACCCATGCAAAAATTGGTCGATATCGGTCCATAATTATATGTAGGCCCCATATAAACCGATCCCCAGATTTGACCTCCGGAACACCTTGGAAGAGCAAAATTCTTCCCATTCGGTTGAAATTTGGTACGTGATGTTAGTATATGGTATCCAACAACCATGCAGGAATAGGTTCCAATCAGTCCATAATTATATATAGCTCCCATATAAACCAATTCCCAGATTTGACCTCCGGTGCCTTTTGCAGAAGCAAAATTCATCCGATCTGGTTGAAACTTGTTACGTGGTGGTATATGACATTTAACAACCATGCCAAAAGTGGTCCATATCAGTCCATAATCATTTATAGCCCCCATATAAACCGATCCCGAGATTTGGTTTTGGAGCCTATTGGAGGAGCTAATTTCATCCGAGTGAGTTGTACGCCATCCATGGTGGAGGGTACATAAGATTCGGCCTGGCCGAACTTACGGCCGTATATGCTTGTTTTAATTTTTAATTTTATTTATTCTTTGATGTAGCCTCCACCATAGGATGGGGGTATGTTAACTTTGTCATTCCGTTTATAACACATCGAAATATTGCTCTAAGACCCCATAAAGTATATATTCTGGGTCTTGGTAAAATTCTGAGTCTATCTAAGCATGTCCGTCCGTCCGTCCGTATTTTTAAATCACGCTAACTTCCGAACGAAACAAGCTATCGACTTGAAACTTGGCACAAGTAGTTGCTATTGATGTAGGTCGGATGGTATTGCAAATGGGCCATATCGGTCCACCTTTACGTATAGTCCCCATATAAACGGACCCCCAAATTTGGCTTGCGAGGCCTCTAAGAGAAGCTATTTTCATCCGATCCGGCTGAAATTTGGTACATGTTGTTAGTATATGGTCTCTAACAACCATTGGTCGAAATCGGTCAATAATTATATATAGCCCCCATATAAACCGATCCCCAGATTTGGTTGCGGAGCCTGTAAGAGAAGCAAATTTCATCCGATCCGGCCTGAAATTTGGTACATGGCGTAAGTAGGTGGTCTATAATAATTGTGCAAAAATTGGTTCACATCGGTCCATAATTATATATAGCCCCCATATAAACCGATCCACAGATTTGACTTGCGGAGCCTCTAAGATAAGCAAATTTCATCCGATCTGGCTAAAATTTGGTATATGGTGTAAGTATGTGGTCTCTAACAATTGCGCGAAAATTGGTTTACATTGGTCCATAATTATATATAGTCCCCATATAAACCGATCTCCAGACTTGATCTCCGGAGCCTCTTGGAAGACCAAAATTCATCTGATTCAGTTGAAATTTGGTACGTGGTGTTAATATATAGCATCAAACACCATGCAAAAATTGGTCGAAATCGGCCAATAATTATATATAGGCCCAATATAAACCGATCCCCAGATTTGACCTCTGGAGCCCCTAGAAAGAGCAAAATTCGTCCGATTCGGTTGAAATTTGGTACGTGATGTTAGTAAATGGTATCCACCAACCATGCAGGAACTGGTTCATATCAGTCCGTAATTATATATATCCCCCATATAAACCGACCCCCAGATTTGACCTCTGGTGCCTTTTGGAGAAGCAAAATTCATCCGATCTGGTTGAAATTTGGTACATAGTGGTGGCATATGACATTTAACAACCATGCCAAAAGTGGTCCATATCACTAAATAATCATATATAGCCCCCATATAAACCGATCCCGAGATTTGTTGTTGGAGCCTCTTGGAGGAGCAAATTTTATCCGAGTCAGTTGAAATTTTGTACATTGTGCTAGTATATGGCCGTTAACAACTATCCCTAATCACACAAAAATTGGTCTATATCAAGTTCATAATTCTATATAGCCCCCATATAAGCGACCCCCATATTTCAATTCTGGCTCTATACGTACCGTGCAAAAGTCCATGTCGATTCGTAATTATTTGTAGACTTACCTATACATAACTTTTTGTCTAATATATACCACGTATGGTATATATTATAAAACGATGTTAAGAAGTTTAAAGATACCACAACCAAAGTAATTCCGATTGCGGATGACAGTCTTTCGTAGAAGTTTCTACGCAATCCATGGTGGAGGGTACATAAGATTCGGCCTGGCCGAACTTACGGCCGTATATACTTGTTATATCTTTTTCGTTTTGCGTGATTTATTTAGTTTTTTTTTTTTTTTTTTTAATTTGCCCTTACTAATAAATGAATGAAAAAAAATTCCTCTCATATTTATGAGCTGTCTTTATGGCTTTTATTAACCATAATTTGCAAGGATATTAAAGCCGTTTAACTGCCAATGAATTTAGCCTTATCTGATAATGACAATGAATGCCAATATCTAGCATACTTCATCTATTGCCAATATCATCAGACAGTGAAGTCTCTACTTTTTTATAAAATCGATTTTTGTTTCGCTCATTTGCATTTAAGAATAATAAAATTAAAGATAATACCTTGCCTACTTTCAGGCATGTGCACCAAAATACAGACAACAGAGACTAATTTGGACCAATGGACAAAACCACCAAGCCATGTTAATTACTGTACTTTCCCTATCTCTGGAATGCATAGTAGCAACAGCAAACAGCAAATCCGCCATGTTATATCTCTATGTTGGTGAAAATTACTCTAAATAATGACTATGACCATGTATGGCTACTGGTATATCACACCTTCCTGACATCGTCCACCTGCCACTGCTGGCTAACAAACCCCAAAAACCATTTATAAAAGTCGGGGAAAGAGTTGATGTGATTGTGTCACTTTGCATAGACGACAACATCAAACATTACGGCTTTTTGGAAGTTCAAGCTCAAAATACTCCATCCACCAATCCATCGACCACTATCGTGTCATGGCCACAGATAGAGAACATTTTGTGTCTATGGATGATAGTAAGCTACCCATTGCAACTTTTGAAACAACACAATCTCTTCCTGCTATATACACGTTTGTTGTTTGCCGGAACACAACCAAAGGAATGGGAAATAGCTTGGACGCAGTAAACCATACCCCCAAATGGATAATGTAAGAGTCAACTATGACCACTATATGTTAGTGGACATTTAAAGCTGCTAACAAACTCGAAAACTTTAAGACTGACATATATGGAGAATGTATGTTTTCGGACTACATAGTCCATAGCATTCGCGCTCGCTCTTCACTGTGTATCGTTTATATGGTCAGTCATACCTTTTGTGGACACCACTGAAATCTCTGTGTGACAAGGATATCAAAGGAACTGATTTTAGTTCCAATGTCAAGTCACAATTTCTGGAGATAGGTAAGAGCTTATTGCTGGGGATATCCACTTAGTACCACTGCAGACTGGCTGCAATTAGGCAGTTGCATGTTCTCCTGTTGTTTTGGATATTTTATGGAGTGATAAAATTCTATGCGATAAGGTTGACAATATGACCAGTCTGGATACCAGGAAACATATCACATAGTAAGACTTATCTTTCGTATGAGATTTCTGCATTTTGCCAAAAGAGTTTCATAATAAATGTCACATTCGTAATTAAGATTCATGGCTATGTTTAAGAGAAGCGAAAAAGTGTAAAAAAAGTACTGGAATATATGCTTTAAAATTAGAAAAAAGTCCACGTTACAGTGGAACCGCCCAAAAGTAGGCAACAACGATATCAAGTACAATCTTATATATACCTTGCTTCATTTCTGATTAATATCTATGGATAGTTTTCAAATAATTAAAAATTTGATTTAATAAAATTAATTTAAAATTGTAAAAAAAATTAATTTGCAAGACAACGCACCGTGCCACAAGTCATTGAGAACGATGACAAAAAAATCATGATTTGGGCTTCGAATTGCTTCCCCACCCACCGTATTCTCCAGATCTGGTCCCAGCGACTTTTTCTTGTTCTCAGACCTCAAAAGGATGCTCGCAGGGAAACAATTTGGCTGCAATGAAGAGGTGATCGCCGAAACTGAGGCCTATTTTGAGGCAAAACCGAAGGAGTACTACCAAAATGGTATCAAAAAATTGGAAGGTCGTTATAATCGTTGTATCGCTCTTGAAAGGAACTATGTTGAATAATAAAAACGAATTTTGACAAAAACCAGTAAGGAAAGTCTAAAGTCGGGCGGGGCCGACTATATTATACCCTACACCACTTTGTAGATCTAAATTTTCGATACCATATCACATCCGTCAAATGTGTTGGGGGCTATATATAAAGGTTTGTCCCAAATACATACATTTAAATATCACTCGATCTGGAAGAATTTGATAGACTTCTACAAAATCTATAGACTCAAAATTTAAGTCGGCTAATGCACTAGGGTGGAACACAATGTTAGTAAAAAAAATATGGGAAACGTTTAAATCTGAAGCAATTTTAAGGAAACGTCAAAAAAGTTTATTTATGATTTATCGCTCGATATATATGTATTAGAATTTTAGGAAAATTAGAGCCATTTTTAAAACTTTTCGACTAAGCAGTGGCGATTTTACAAGGAAAATGTTGGTATTTTGACCATTTTTGTCGAAATCAGAAAAACATATATATGGGAGATATATCTAAAGCTGAACCGATGTCAACCGAATTTGGCACGCATAGCTACAATGCTAATTCTACTCCCTGTGCAAAATTTCAACTAAATCGGAGTTAAAAATTGGCCTCTGTGGACATATGAGTGTAAATCGGGCGAAAGCTATATATGGGAGATATATCTAAATCTGAACCGATTTCAACCAAATTTGGCACGCATAGCTACAATGCTAATTCTACTCCCTGTGCAAAATTTCAACTAAATCGGAGTTAAAAATTGGCCACTCACACAAAAATTGGTCCATATCGGTTCATAATCATGGTTGCCACTCGAGCCAAAAATAATCTACCAAAATTTTATTTCTATAAAAAATTTTTTCAAAAATTTATTTCTATAGAAAATTTTGTCAAAATTGTATTTCTTTAAATAGAAAATGTTGTCAAAATTTCATTTCTATAGAAAATTTTGTTAAAATTTTATTTCTATAGAAACTTTTGTCAAAATTTTATTTCTATAGAAAATTTTTGTTAAAATTTTATTTCTATAGAAAATTTTGTCAAAATTTTATTTATATAGAAAATTTTGTAAAAATTTTATTTCTATAGAAAATTTTGTCAAAATTTTATTTCTATAGAAAATTTTGTTAAAATTTTATTTCTATAGAAAATTTTGTTCAAATATTATTTCTGTAGAAAATTTTGTCAAAATTTTATTTCCATAAAAATTTTGTCAAAATTTTATTTCTATAAAAATTTTGTCAAAATTTTATTTCTATAGAAAATTTTGTTAAAATTTTATTTCTATAGAAAATTTTTGTTAAAATTTTATTTCTATAGAAAATTTTGTCAAAATTTTATTTCTATAGAAAATTTTGTCAAAATTTTATTTCTATAGAAAATTTTGTCAAAATTTTATTTCTATAGAAAATTTTGTCAAAATTTTATTTCTATAGAAAATTTTGCTAAAATTTTATTTCTATAGAAAATTTGTTAAAATATTATTTCTGTAGAAAATTTTGTCAAAATTTTATTTCTATAAAAATTTTGTCAAAATTTTACTTCTATAAAAATTTTGCCAAAATTTTATTTCTATAGAAAATTTTGTTAAAATTTTATATCTATAGAAAATTTTGTCAAAATGTTATGTCTATAACAAATTTTGTCAAACTGAGTAATATAAAAGGTGATACGGTCAAAATTTGGTCAATATAAACTTGACGTATTTCTTTCAATTTTGCATTTAAAAAACCTGAACACCCCTCATTTTGAAGGTGTGTGTGTGTAGAATGTTGCTCCTATTTTGAATTTGTAGAATTCACTCTTCAGTTGTCAAAATGCCGTCCAAGCAAAAAGAGCAGCGTATCCAAATTTTGCTCGCGCATCGCGAAAATCCGAGCTACTCGCACGCAAAACTGGCAAAATCGCTAAAAGTTGCCAAATCAACCATTACAAATGTAATTAAAGTGTTTGTGGAACGTTTGTCGACAGCCAGGAAGTCTGGATCGGGGGGAAATCGAAAACCGGAAGCCGCTGAGACGACAAAGAGAGTTGCCGGTAGTTTCAAGCGAAACCCTAACCTCTCTCTCCGAGATGCCGCAAATAAGCTGGGTGTATCGTCTACAACCGTGCATCGAGCCCAAAAAACGAGCCGGACTATCGACTTACAAAAAGGTAGTGACTCCAAATCGCGATGATAAACAAAATAGGACGGCCAAAGCGCGATCCCGGAGGCTGTACACGACGATGCTGACGAAGTTTGACTGCGTGGTAATGGACGACGAAACCTATGTCAAAGCCGACTACAAGCAGCTTCCGGGACAGGAGTTTTATACGGCAAAAGGAAGGGGAAAGGTAGCAGATATTTTCAAGCACATAAAACTGTCAAGAAACACGGTTGTTCCGTACTGTTTTGGCCGGATTTGGCATCTTGCCATTACGGTAAAAAGGCCATGGAGTGGTACGCCGCCAACAACGTGCAGGTGGTTCCCAAGGAAAGGAACACTCCCAACACGCCAGAGCTCCGCCCAATTGAGAAATACTAGGCTATTGTCAAGCGGAACCTAAAGAAGACCAAAAAAACTGCTAAGGACGAGCAGCAGTTCAAGGCAAACTGGCTTTCTGCGGCGAAGAAGGTGGACAAGGTGGCTGTACAAAATCTGATGGCAGGTGTCAAGCGTGAGGCCCGGCAATTCGGATTTGGAAAAGCGAAAGCCTAACTGAATATTTTTCCTGAATTTTATACTAATTGAACTTGAAAAAGAAATTTAATTTGATTTTTTAAATAAACGATTTCACCGATTTACACGCGTTTTCCCTTGACCAAATTTTGACCGTATCACTCTTTACGTATTTGATCGATATACTAGTTATTTCTCATGTTTCATTTCTAATTAAAATCCATACATATTTTTCAAATAATGCAACATTTGTTTAAAAAAATGTATTTTAAAATTTATTTTACTCTGTAACCCGCAAATGTATGCAACAAAAATGTTAAATAATGCTTTTTTTTACCCTGTCTCATATTTTATTAAAATCCATAAATAGATTTGAAATAATATTTGATAAAACAAATAAATTGAGCAATTTTTTATTTCTAAAAGTGTGCAAGAGTATTGCAGCCTCCCATGAAACTTTTTTTCTATTTGTTACTTATCTTGTCTCGTTTCAGATTAAAATCTATGGTTATTTTTGAAATAATTTAAATTTTGCTTTAAAAAAATTGAGAAAAAAATGTACTTTGATATATAACCCCCAACAGTAATTTCCCATACAACCTTATTTATTATGTTTTATTTAGCTTGTCTCATTTCAAATTGCATCCTATGTTAATTGCTTAAGAAAACATAATTTTCAGGTTACTTAAAAGAAAAAATAAAAAGGATTTAATTTTAATTGAGACAAATTTTAATTTGTTATGAAACACAAAAAAATCATGCACAAATAATTTCACATAAAGCCTTTTTTCTACTTATTAAATATCTTATCTTATGTTTGATTATGATCTATTGATTGTTTTGCAATAATGGACAATTAGTTTCCAAAAAAAAAAAAAATATTAAATTGCCACATAGCCCCCTAAAGCAGGAAACAGTTATTCTCCACGTTTTTAATTCTCATGTCCCATTTCTAATTAAAATCTATGGCTATTAGTAAAATATGGAATATTTGCTTTAAAAAAAAATATTTTTAAATTAAGAAAAAATTTAATTTGCTGTAATCTAAATTCTAAATTAAGTTTTAATTGAGAAAAATTTTAATTTGCTACAAAACCCCCAAAAATATGCAACAGTAATTTACAATCTTATGTTCTAGTTTTTATTTATATTGTCTAATTTCTAAATAAAATCTATGGATATTATTAAAATATGGAATATTTGCTTTGAAATAAGTTAATTTTAAATTGAGGAAAACAATTTGTTTGCCCCCTAAAGTATGCTATAGTAAGCAATTTGTCATAAAAACTTATTTTCTATTTCTTATTTAGTTGGTCCCACTTCTATGGATATTATTTTAATTTTAATGTAATATTTGTTAAAAATAAATAAAATAAATAAATTGAGAAAAGTTTTATTTTGCTTTATAACCTCCAAAAGCATGCAACAGTAATTCCTTGTTAAACATTATCTTCTACTTCTTATTTCCCATTTATTAAAATCCATGGATATGTTTAAATTTTTTTCCTAATTATTATCCATTTGCATTTAAAATTTATAATGGATTTTCTATATAATCTCTAAAACTAGGCATTAAATTTTACTTAATAATTTCCAAGAAAAAATCTTTGCAATTTAAAGAAAACTTTTATCAGATCGTTTTACACATACACACTCGTATAACTTTTTGTTGCAAATTTTGTTATTGAACTTTGCAGTTTTAAAAAAAAGTTTTACTCAATATAAATTATAGAATATTTTCCAATGCTACCCCCAAAATTATGCAACAATAATATACAAAACAAAATTATTTTCAATTTTTAATTTCTTATGTGGCCAATTGTTATTGATATTCAGGGATATGTTTAAGATGTACATGTCCTTGGTTTTTTTTTGTGAATTTCAATTCCTTTAATTTTTGAATTAAGCTCGCGCTCTATTCGTATTTTTATACCCTCCATCATAGGATGGGGGTATATTAACTTTGTCATTCCGTTTGTAACACATCGAAATATTGCTCTAAGACCCCATAAAGTATATATATTCTGGGTCGTGGTGAAATTCTGAGTCGATCTAAGCATGTCCGTCCGTCCGTCCGTCCGTCCGTCCGTCTGTTGAAATCACGCTAACTTCCGAACGAAACAAGCTATCGACTTGAAACTTGGCACAAGTAGTTGTTATCGATGTAGGTCGGATGGTATTGAAAATGGGCCATATCGGTCCACTTTTACGTATTGCCCCCATATAAAGGGACTCTCAGATTTGGCTTGTGGAGCCTCTAACAGAAGCATATTTCATCCGATCCGGCTGAAATTTGGTATATGGTGTTGGTATATGGTCTCTAACAACCATGCAAAAATTGGTCCACATCGGTCCATAATTTTATATAGCCCCCATATAAACCGATCTTCAGATTTGGCTTGCGGAGCCTAAAAGAGAAGCAAATTTCATCCGATCCGATCCGTCCGTCCGTCTGTTGAAATCACGCTAACTTCCGAACGAAACAAGCTATCGACTTGAAACTTGGCACAAGTAGTTGTTATTGATGTAGGTCGGATGGTATTGCAAATGGGCCATATCGGTCCACTTTTACGTATAGCCCCCATATAAACGGACCCCCAAATTTGGCTTGCGAGGCCTCTAAGAGAAGCAAATTTCATCCGATCCGGCTGAAATTTGGTACATGGTGTTAGTATATGGTCTCTAACAACCATGCAAAAATTGGTCCACATCGGTCCATAATTATATATAGCCCCCATATAAACCGATCCCCCGATTTGGCTTGCGAGGCCTCTAAGAGAAGCAAATTTCATCCGATCCGGCTGAAATTTGGTACTTGGTGTAAGTATATGGTCTCTAACAACCATGCAAAAACTGGTCCACATCGGTCCATAACTATATATAGCCCCCATATAAACCGATCCCCCGATTTGGCTTGCGAGGCCTCTAAGAGAAGCAAATTTCATCCGATCCGGCAGAAATTTGGTACATGGTGTTAGTATATGGTCTCTAACAACCATGCACAAATTGGTCCACATCGGTCCATAATTATATATAGCCCCCATATAAACCGATCACCAGATTTGACCTCCGGAGCATCTTGGAAGACCAAAATGCATCTGATTCAGTTGAAATTTGGTACGTGGTGTTAATATATGGCCTCAAACTCCCATGCAAAAATTGGTCGAAATCGGTCCATAATTATATATAGCCCCCGTATAAACCGATCCCCAGATTTGACCTCTGGAGCCCCTTGGAAGAGCAAACTTCATCCGATTCGGTTGAAATTTGGTACGTGATGTTAGTATATGGTATCCAACAACCATGCAGGAATTGGTTCATATCAGTCCATAATTATATATAGCACCCATATAAACCGATCCCCAGATTTGACCTCCGGTGCCTTTTGGAGAAGCAAAATTCATTCGATCTGGTTGAAATTTTGTACGTGGTGGTAGTATATGATATTTAACAACCATGCCAAAAGTGGTCCATATCAGTCCATAATCATATATAGCCCTCATATAAACCGCTCCCGAGATTTGGTTTTGAAGCTTCTTGGAGGAGCAAATTTCATCCGAGTTAGTTGAAATTTGGTACATTGTGCTAGTATATGGCCGTTAACAACCATGTCTATTTAGGTGCATATCGGTCTATAGTTATATATAGCCCTCAGATTAATCGATCCCCAATCACACAAAAATTGGTCCATATCAATAATTGTATATAGCCCCCATATAAGCGACCCCCATATTGCAATTCTGGTTCCCTACGTACCGTGCAAAAGTCCATATCGATTCGTAATTATTTGTAGACTTACCTACACATACTTTTTTTGTCTAATGTATACCACGTATGGACTAACACACAATTTAGAAAACGAATTAAGATACCACAACCCAAGTAATTCGATTGACGCAATCCATGGTGGAGGGTACATAAGATTCGGCCTGGCCGAACTTACGGCCGTTTATACTTGTTTAGTTTAATATATATCCCGTATGGAAGTTTTAAGATACCTTGCCATCGGCAAGTGTTACCGCAACCCAAGTAATTCGATTGTGGATTACAGTATTCAGTAGAAGTTTCTACGCAATCCATGGTGGAGGGTACATAAGCATCGGCCTGGCCGAAGTTACTTTGTTAATATTAACTTTCCACAAAAGGTTTGTTTTGTAACTCCTTAAAGTATGCTTCCAATGTATCTCTATAATTTCCAACAAACCCTTATTCTGTGTGCTTATTTCTTTGTAAATTTTGTTTGAAGAAAAATTCTCATATATAAACTTTTTAGGTAATGGAATATTTGTCTTGAAAATTTTGACTTTTTTTGTAACCCCCAAAAGTATGCAATACAGATTTATTATATTTTTCATTTCCCATCATCAATTCTAACTAAGAACCAGGGATATATTTGAGACATACGGACATGTATAACCCTGAATAATCGTTTTTAACTCTTTTATTTTATTTTATTTTATTGTCTATTGGAATTTTTCGTTGGTTTTAAAGTGAGGTATAAAATGGCCAACCTTAAAAGCCCCCAAATTATAATAAATTCCTCTTATTGTGTAACTAAGCTAGGACATGTTTGTACACTCAACGCAAATAATACAATATTTTCTTTAAAATTAGACAACATTTTAATATTCTTTGCAGCCCCCAAAAGTAGGCAATATTATCTTACTAAATTTCATTTTCTATACTTATTTGTTGATAAATTGCCATCTTCATGTTTTTAAACTTCCCATATTAGCATCATTATTGGCATTAAAATAAATCCTATTGTCTATTGTCATGGAAATTTGTTCACAAATCTATCAACTTTCATTTGAAAATATTTTCTCATCCTATTAGTCTCTATTCAAATTTCAAACCCAACAAAAATATCTGAATTTATGATTGTGTGAGTAACACAATGAAAAGGGGATGTAAGATAAATTTAGCATGCTCACTTGTAAAATATCGAAATTAATTTATTATGAAATATGATAATTGTTTAATATTTAGAAATACAAATTAAAAAGAAATATTTTCTATCCCATTTATACAATCAGAAAGCCATAGGTTTTAATGAGAAGGAAAATTTAATATATGTATAAATCTGTGCATTTATTTATTTTTAGTATCCCATAAAATAATATTTTATTATTATTTTAAAATAAATATTTGAAATAAAATACATATTAGTTTTTAAGCATACAAACATATCTATTGCGTGTCATAATATGTGAATAAATGTTTTAGGTAGCAGGTTTACGCTGATTTGTAAATACAAATATATTGTTTTACTTGAAATGTAATTTATGCTAGAATATTTTTTATCAGCATTAAATCAGCACGAAAAACAAATATTTTAGACCAACCACTTTGTTGAGCAAAAAATTTGCAATACTCTAAAAACAAAAGTAAATAAAAAACATTTTATTTTAAGCCCACCCCGAGGACCTCTATCCGTTTTTTCCCACAACCAATGTAAGTTAATCTCTACAAGCCTTGAAAACTTCCGAAGGTTCATATCTGCGGCCGAAATGTTTGTCTGCCCGTCAAGTCAATACTCTCTTTAGGACATTTTCCGATAATATTCAGCATTTATTTTGATATCATGGCCAATAAATAAGAGCGGGGAGCATTCATCGTCCGTTACGACGCGCCGCCGCGGCTGTCCACACCATTGCCATCGGCGGCGCATTAATTCTGGTGGCCAATCGAAGGTGTACTTTTTCGGTTCACCTCATTGTCAAGTAAACCCATTAGATCATTTTTAATTTCCTTGTTTCATTTCTTTTAAAACCAGGTGAGCCAGACAAACATTTTTTTTAAATTATTTAAAAATTTCTCGGAAAACAAGAAAAAAAACAATAATATGAAATTCCATATTGTCATATATATTAATGAGGTTAATTTTAAGTTTAATGTCATACATACATTTCATGTTTTAATTAATCATTTCGAGGAGTAAAGGAGACAAACAAAAAATCGCATAGAATTATTCAGACTTTTACAAATAAATCTCCGGTTATTTAGTGATTTTACTTAATTCTGTTCCATGCATTTAGTTGACTATATAACACAATATATTTTAAATACAAAGCAAGCTCAAATGCAAAAAATGACAACAGGAAATTTCTATTTAGATCATCATTAACCCAAAAACTATTGGACACGGTTGCCACAGTTGGTAGAATTCTATCAAAGAATTGAAGATTTTTCACTATTTGGTAGATTGATAGAAATCTTGATGTTTTGGTAAAGGTACTTCACACATTGCCTCTAGAAAAAAATTTTGACAAAATTTTCTATAGAAATAAAATTTTGACAAAATATTCTATAGAAATAAAATTTTGACAAAATATTCTATAGAAATAAAATTTTGACAAAATTTTCTATAGAAATAAAATATTCTAAAGAAAGAAAGTTTTTTTATAGAAACAAAGTTTTGCCAAAATTTTCTAAAGAACTAAAATTTTGACAAAATTTTTTATAGAAATAAAATGTTGACAAAATTTTCTATGGATATAAAATTTTGACAAATGTTTCAATAGAAAAAAAATTTTCTACAGAAAGACAGTTTTGACAACATTTTTTACAGAAACAAAGTTTTCCCAAAATTTTCTAAAGACACTATCTTCTATAAAAATAAAATTTTGACAAAATTTTTTATAGAAATAAAATTTTGACAAAATTTTTTATAGAAATAAAATGTTGACAAAATTTTTTATAGAAATAAAATTTTGACAAAATTTTCTATAGAAATAAAATTTTGACAAATATTTCAATAGAAAAAAAATATTCTAACATTTTGACAAAATTTTCTATAGAAATAAAATTTTGAGAAAATTTTTTATAGAAATAAAATTTTGACAAAATTTTCCATAGAAATACAATTTTGACAACTGTCCAATGCCAATTTTCTATAGTTTTGCCAAAATTTTCTATAGAAACAACGTTTTGCCAAAATTTTCTAAAGAACTAAAATTTTGAAACAATTTTCTATAGAAATAAAATTTTGACAACTGTTTCTATAGAAAAAAAAATTGACAAAATTTTCTATAGAAATTTCTAAAATTTTTTTCTATCCCACCCAGCAAAAAGTTCTTCTCAAAGCACAACTTTAAAAGAACTTCCAAACCTGCCCTCCCAAAAATGTTCTTTATTTTAACTACAATGAAAGTTCATTTGAGTCAATTTTTTTATAACTCACTGTTTTCGTATTTTTAATAGGAAATTATTTTTTTTTTGTTTCAAATAGGTTAAAAACAGATTAAGAAATAATAAAATAGTACAAATTATTTAAATTTAGCCGAAAAATATTAAATCCTTTCTAGAAAAATTGCAAATTTTTTCAAATATTTGATGACAAACGATCCAGACAAGCGTTATAATGCATTAAAAACCATTGAAAATTTTTAAACATTTTTTATTTGTCAAAATATCACAAAATTTCTTAATTCACATCCAACGGAAATAAAATTTTGACAAAATTTTCTATAGAAATAAAATTTTGACAAAATTTTCTATAGAATTAAAATTTTAACGAAATTTGCTAAAGAAATAAAATTTATTCGTTTTGTTTTGTTATTGTTGCTTTTGTTCTTTAAGCATTGTTGTTGTTTTTTATTTCAGCTTAAAACCATACATTGACTAAACTACAAGTGTAGCTTAACCAACAGAGGAAAAGAATGTTTGTCAAATTTATTTGGGCAAAGCCCTATAGACTGCAAGATGGTTGATTGGACGCACGTTTCGGAATTACCACATTCCTCATCAGCATCCTCTACTTGCAGCAAAACTATCAACCAATTGTCAGAAGGTTAGGTTAGGTGAGGTGGCAGCCCGATGTATCAGGCCCACTTAGACTATTCAGTCCATTGTGATACCACATTGGTGAACTTCTCTCTTATCACTGAGTGTTGCCCGATTCCATGTTAAGCTCAATGACAAGGCACCTACTTTTTATAGCCAAGTCCGAACGGCGTTCCACAATGCAGTGAAACCACTTAGAGAAGCTTTGAAACACTCAGAAATGTCACCAGAATTTTTGTGATATTTTGACAAATAAATAATTTTTAAAAGTTTCCATGGTTTTTAATGCACTATAACGCTTGTCTGGAACGTTTATCATCAAATATTTTCAAAAATTCGCATTTTTCTGGAAAGGATTTAAAAGTTTTTTGGCTAAATTTAAATAATTTGTACCATTTTATTAATCATTGATATGTTTTTAACCTACTTGAAACAAATAAAAATAAATTTCCCTTTAAAAATATGAAAATAGCGAATTATAAAATAATGTACTCAAATTCACTTCCTGTGCATCTTTGGGAGGGCATTTTGCGAAGTTTTTTTAAAGGTGTGCTTTGAAAATAACTTCCAAATTTTTTTGCTGGGATAGAAATAAAATATTGACGAAGTTGTGTTCTATAGAAATAAAATTTTGACAAAATTTTCTACAGAAATAAAATCTTGACAAAATTTTCTAAAGAAATAAAATTTTGAGAAAATTTTCTATAGAAACGAAATTTTCCCAAAATTTATTACAGAACCAAAATTTTCTAAAGAAATAAATTTTTGACAAAATTTTTCATAGAAATAAAATTTTGACAAAATTTTCTATAGAAATAAAATTGTGCAAAATTTTTCTATAGAAATAAAATTTTGGCAAATTTTATTTCTAAAATTTTATTCAAAATTTTGTTCTATAGAAAACATTTTGACAAAATTTTCGATAGAAATAAAATTTTGAGAAAAAAAATGTCTATAGAAATCAAAGTTTGATTAAATTTTCTAAAGAAATAAAATTTTGATAAAATTGTCTATAGAAATAAAATTTTGACAAAATTTTCTATTGAAACGAAATTTTCACAAAATTTATTATAGAACCAAAATGTTGACGAAATTTTCTAAAGAAATAAAATTTTGACAAAATTTTCTACAGAAATAAAATCTTGACAAAATTTTCTAAAGAAATAAAATTTTGAGAAAATTTTCTATAGAAACGAAATTTTCCCAAAATTTATTACAGAACCAAAATTTTCTAAAGAAATAAATTTTTGACAAAATTTTTCATAGAAATAAAATTTTGACAAAATTTTCTATAGAAATAAAATTGTGCAAAATTTTTCTATAGAAATAAAATTTTGGCAGATTTTATTTCTAAAATTTTATTCAAAATTTTGTTCTATAGAAAACATTTTGACAAAATTTTCGATAGAAATAAAATTTTGAGAAAAAAATGTCTATAGAAATCAAAGTTTGATTAAATTTTCTAAAGAAATAAAATTTTGATAAAATTGTCTATAGAAATAAAATTTTGACAAAATTTTCTATTGAAACGAAATTTTCACAAAATTTATTATAGAACCAAAATGTTGACGAAATTTTCTAAAGAAATAAAATTTTGACAATATTTTCCATAGAAACAAAATGTTGATAAAATTTTCTATAGAAATAAAATTGTGCAAAATTTTTCTATAGAAATAAAATTTTGGCAGATTTTATTTCTAAAATTTTATTAAAAATTTTGTTCTATAGAAATAACATTTTGACAAAATTTTCGATAGACATAAAATTTTGACAAAATTTTCTATAGAAATCAAATTTTGATAAAATTTTCTATAGAAATCAAATTTTGATAAAATTTTCTATAGAAATCAAATTTTGATAAATTTTTCTACAGAAATAAAATTTTGAGAAAATTTTCTACAGAAATAAAATTTTGAAAAATTTGTCTATAGAAATAAAATTTTGAGAAAATTGTCTATAGAAATAAAATTTTAACAAAATTTTCAAAAGAAATAAAATTTTGAGAAAATTGTCTATAGAAATAAAATTTTGACAACATTTTCTATAGAAATAAAATTTTGACAAAATTTTCGATAAAAATAAAATTTTGACAAAATTTTCTATAGAAATCAATTTTTGATAAAATTTTCTAAAAAATAAGATTTTGAGAAAATTTTCTATAGAAATAAAATTTTGAGAAAATTGTCTATAGAAATAAAATTTTGACAAAATTTTCTATAGAAATAAAATTTTTGACAAAATTTTCTACAGAAACGAAATTTTCACAAAATTTATTATAGAACCAAAATTTTGACGCAATTTTCCAAATAAAATTTTGACAAAATTTTCTATAAAAATAAAATTGTGCAAAATTTTTCTATAGAAATAAAATTTTGGCAGGTTTTATTTCTAAAATTTTATTCAAAATTTTGTTCTATATCGATAGAAAAAAAAATTTGACAAATGTTTTATAGAAATAACATTTTTACATTTTCTTTAGAAGTGAACATGTTCTATAGAGACAAATCCATTTCAAATCCACTTTTAGTAGATTTCGAACCTAAGAAATCAATAAAAAAAAAAATTAACGAGATTATGTTCTCATAATACGAGATTATGTTCTCATAATACCAAACTTCTAAATCAAACTTTTGTATTTATACCATTTACCATTTCATCTGCCTTTATATACATTTTTTTTCAATAACATTAAATGGATTTTATGTCATCATTCATTCTTATTTATAATGCCAATGTGTCCGTCCGTCTTTCTCGCTACTCTGTGTCGTTCGAAATGTTTATCAACAATCCTGTCATACCATCCTTTTGATTTGATGCTATCTGTCTTTACGATAAACTCAATGCAATGCGCGGGGAAATATCACCTGGAAACATGAGTGGAAAAACATACAGCATTATGTTCATATCCGCCTATATCGGCTTTAATTTCTGCTTAATGAACGAAAAAAATCCCAATTCTCTGATTCTGGCAAATGGAATGTAATAAAATCACATCGAATGTAAATATGTGTCTGTTTTTAATAAGAACAACCAAATTGCGTTGAATCCTATAGGAGGATGTATGTGTGGGTGTGTAATAATGTACACTGGAAAACCATTATAAATCATTTTGTAAAGTCAGTGTTAACGTTGTGCTAATTCCGGGGGAAATTTGCCCCTTTTTTTTAAACGTTGAGACTTTTGTGCCACTAAATGCCATACATTTTTTTCTTATTTTTTAAAAAATGTTCATAGAAATAAAATTTTTACCAAATTTTTTATAGAAATAAAATTTTGACAAAATTTTCTATAAAAATAAAATTTTCAAAAAAATGTTCTATTGAACTAAAATTTCGAAAAAAGTTTCTATAGAAATAAAATTTTTATAAAATTTTCAAGTGAAATAAAATTTTGACCAAATTTTCTATAGAACTAAAATTTCGAAAAAGTTTTCTACAGAACTAAAGTTTTGATAAAATTTTCTATAGTAATAAAATTTTGACAAAATTTTCTATAGAAATAAAATTTTGAAAAAATTTTCTATTGAAATAAACTCTTGACAAAATTTTTTTTAGATCTAAAATTTTGAGAAAATTGTCTATAGAAATAAAATTTTGACAAAATTTTCTATAGAAATAAAATTTTAATAAAATCTTCTATAGAAACGAAATTTTCACAAAATTTTCTATAGAACTAAAATTTTGAAATAGTTTTCTATAGAACTAAAATTTTGATAAAATTTTCTATAGTAATAAAATTTTGACAAATTTTTCTATAGAACTAAAATTTCGAAAAAAAAGTTTTCATAGAAATAAAGTTTTTATAACATTTTCAGTTGAAATAAAATTTTGACCAAATTTTCTATAGAATTAAAATATCGAAAAGGTTTTCTATAGAACTAAAATTTTGATAACATTTTCTATAGTAATATAATTTTGACAAAATTTTCTATAAAAATAAAATTTTGACAAAATTTTGACAAAATTTTCTATCAAAATAAAATTTTGACAAAATTTTCTAACCAAATAAAATTTTGACCAAATTTTCTATAGAAATAAAATTTTGATAAAATTTTCTATAGAAAAGAAATTTTCACAAATTTTTTATAGAACCACAATTTTGACGATATTTTCTAAAGAAATAAAATTTTGACCAAATTTTCTATAGAACTAAAATTTCGAAAAAGTTTTCTATAGAAATAAAATTTAGAAAAAGTTTTCTATAGAACTAAAATTTTGATACAATTTTCTATAGTAATAACATTTTGACAAAATTTTCTATAATAATAAAATTTTGAAAAAATTTTCCATTGAAATAAACTCTTGACAAAATTTTCTATAGATTTTGAGAAAATTGTATATAGAAATAAAATTTTGAAAAAATTTTCTATAGAAATAAAATTTTAATAAAATCTTCTATAGAAACGAAATTTTCACAAAATTTTTTATAGAACCAAAATTTTGACGAAATTTTCTAAAGAAATAAAATTTTGACAAAATTTTCTATAGAAATAAAATTATCACAAAATTTTCTATAGAACGAAAATTTTGAAAAAGTTTTCTATAGAACTAAAATTTTGATAAAATTTTCTATAGTAATAAAATTTTGACAAAATTTTCTATAGAACTAAAATTTCGAAAAAAAAAGTTTTCATAGAAATAAAGTTTTTATAAAATTTTCAATTGAAATAAAATTTTGACCAAATTTTCTATAGAACTAAAATATCGAAAAGGTTTTCTATAGAACTAAAATTTTGATAAAATTTTCTATAGTAATATAATTTTGACAAAATTTTCTATAAAAATAAAATTTTGACAAAATTTTGACAAAATTTTCTATCAAAATAAAATTTTGACCAAATTTTCTATAGAAATAAATTTTTGATAAAATTCTCTAAAGAAATATAATTTTGACAAAATTTTCTATAGAAATAAAATTTTGATAAAATTTTCTATAGAAAAGAAATTTTCACAAAATTTTTTATAGAACCACAATTTTGACGATATTTTCTAAAGAAATAAAATTTTGACCAAATTTTCTATAGAACTAAAATTTCGAAAAAAAAGTTTCTATAGAATTTTTTTATACAATTTTCAATTGAAATAAAATTTTGACCAAATTTTCTATAGAACTAAAATTTCGAAAAATTTTTTGACAAAATTTTCTACAGAACTAAAATTTTGATAAAATTTTCTATAGAAATAAAATTTTTAATAGAAATAAAATTTTGATAAAATTTTCTATAGAAACAGAATTTTGACAAAATTTTCTATTGAAATAAAATTTTAACAAAATTTTCTATTGAAATAAAATTTTGACAAAATTTATTGAACTAAAATTTCGCAAAAAAACTTTCTATAGAATTTTTTTATACAATTTTCAATTGAAATAAAATTTTGACCAAATTTTCTACAGAACTAAAATTTCGAAAAATTTTCTATAGAACTAAAATTTTGATAAAATTTTCTATAGAAAAAATTAGAAATAAAATGTTCACAAAATATTCTTTAGAAATAAATATTTCACATTATTTTCTATGGAACTACAATTTCGAAAAAAAAAAGTTTTAATAGAAATAAAGTTTTTATAAAATTTTGACCAAATTTCGAAAAAGTTTTCTATAGAACTAAAATTTTGATAAAAATTTTCTATAGTAATAAAATTTTGACAAAATTTTCTATAGTACTAAAATTTTGACAAAATTTTCTATAAAAATAAAATTTTGACAAAATTTTCTATAAAAATAAAATTTTGACCAAATTTTCTATAAAAATAAAATTTTGACAAAATTTTCTATAAAAATAAAATTTTGACCAAATTTTCTTTAGATCTAAAATTTTAACAAAATTTTCTATAGAAATAAAATTTTTATAAAATTTTCAATTGAAATAAAATTTTGATCAAATTTTCTATAGAAATAATTTCGAAAAAAAAGTTTCTATAGAATTTTTTATACAATTTTCAATAGAAATAAAATTTTGACCAAATTTTCTATAGAACTAAAATTTCGAAAAATTTTTTGACAAAATTTTCTACAGAACTAAAATTTTGATAAAATTTTCTATATAAATAAAATTTTGACAACATTTTGTATAGAAATAAAATTTTCACAAAATTTTCTATAAAACTAAAATTTCGGAAAAAAGTTTCTATAGAATTAAAATTGTTATAAGATTTTCAATTGAAATAAAATTTTGACCAAATTTTCTATAGAACTAAAATTTTGATAAAATTTTCTAAAGTAATAAAATTTTGACAAAATTTTCTATTATAATAAAATTTTGACACAATTTTCTATAATAATAAAATTTCGACAAAATTTTTTTTAGATCTAAAATTTTGATAGAATTTTCTATAGAAATAAAATTTTGATAAAATTTTCTATAGAAATAAAATTTTTATAAAATTTTCAATTGAATTAAAATTTTGACCAAATTTTCTTTAGTACTAAAATTTCGAAACCGTTTTCTATAGAACTAAAATTTTGATAAAAGTTTCTATAGTAATAAAATCTTGACAAAAATTTCTATTGAAATAAAATTTTGACCAAAAATTTGTACAGAAATGAAATTTTGAAAAAAAAAATTTAAATAAAATTTTTACAAAAATTTGTTTTGAACTAAAATTTCGGCAAGATTTGCTATACAAAAAAAATTCACTAAATTTTCTATAAAAATACAATTTTGACTAAATTTTCTATAGAACTAAAATTGAGTCCAGAAATAAAATTCTGACAAAATTTTTTATAGAAATAAAATTGTGACCAATAATTACTATAGAAATAAAATTTTGACAAATTTTTCAATAGAAATAAAATTTTGACAATATTTTCTATAGAACTAAAATTGAGTGTTCGTTACCGTGAGTAAAATATGACTCAAGTGCACACCTCTACTACAAACTCGTACCAGATTTCAACCGGATCGGATAAAATTTGCTCCTCAAAGCTACTCCGCCAACCAAATCTGGGGATTTGATAAAATATTCTATAGAAATATAATTTTGACCAAAAATTTGTATAGGAATGAAATTTTGAAAAAAATTTTATGGAAATAAAATTTTCACAAAATTTTTTATTGAACTAAAATTTCGACAAAATTTTCTATAAAAATAAAATTTTGACAAAATTTTCTATAGAAATAAAATTTTCTATAGAACTAAAATTGAGTCCAGAAATAAAATTTTGACAAAATTTCTTATAGAAATAAAATGTTGACCAAAAATTACTATAGAAATTAAATTTTGACAAAGTTTTCAATAGAACTAAAATATTGACAAAATTTTCTTTAGAACTAAAATTTTGACAAAATTTTTTTTAGAACTAAAATTTTGATAAAATTTTCTATAGAAATAAAATTTTGAGAAAAATTTCTATAGAACTAAAATTGAGTGTGCGAGACCGTGATTAAAATATAACTCAAGGGCACACTAGATAGGGTCACGGCCTAAAGGAAAATAAAAAGTTGATGCGGTCACCCCCCAGTTTTGTAGGATATTCGAAGACAATTTCAGAACACCAAAACTTTTTTTCCGTGCACCCTACGACTTTTTAAAATCTCTGTAACTTTTTTGTTTATGGATATAAGTAAATACTTCAAAAGCAAAAGTTTCATATCACGACACAGCACAATAAATTGTATTTCGGGGGGGGTCGTAGGGTGCTCGAAAAAAAAAAGTTTTGGTGTTCTAAAATTGTCTTCGAATATGCTACAAAACTAGGGGGTGACCGCATCAACTTTTTTTTGTGACACTATCTAGTGCACACATCTACTACAAACAGTACCAGATTTCAACAGATTTCTATACAAATAAAATTTCGACAAAATTTTCTATAAAAAATAAAATTTTGACAAAATTTACTATAGAATTAAAATTGAGTCCAGAAATAAAATTTTGACAAAATTTTTTAAAAGAATAAAATGTTGACCAAAAATTACTTTAGAAATAAAATAAAATTTTTCAATAGAAATAAAATTTTTACAAAATTTTCTTTAGAACTAAAATTTTGACAACATTTTCTTTAGAACTAAAGTTTTGACAAAATTTTCTATAGAACTAAAATTTTGACAAAATTTTCTATAGAACTAAAATTGAGTGTGCGTGACCGTGATTAAAATATAACTCAAGTGCACACCTCTACTACAAACAGTATCAGATTTCAACAGGATCGGATAAAATTTGCTCCTCAAAGCGACTGAGCAAACCAAATCGGGGAATTGGTTTATATGGGGGTCATATAGCCAGAGAAGAATTATGATTACCGATTACAGTAAAATGTAATTTTTGGACAGTGAATATATGTCATGTTTGTCGCAGCAATGTTATTTTCTCGGACGCTAGGTTAGATTAGGTTATAGAGGATGACGACAATCCATAAAAAAGGGATTGGTTTATACTTTTACCATGTTGGTCCATTGTGATTCCTCATAGTTGTTTTCTCTCTTCTCCATCAAACATATTCGCGTTTCCAGGCGAGTTCCGAAATGAGCTTTGTAGGACTTCCATGCCGAAGCCTTGATAAAGGCAAGTACCTTCAGAATACAGTCTTGTACATCGGTAATATCCTGAAAGAAAGTGGAGCCCAGTATGTTGTTTCTTTACACTGGCACAGAAAATAGTAGGAATCTTCCGTTGCCTCAAGTCCAGGCACCATCTACACAAGTTATCCTTACCATGTGTTTTCCAAGTGTCTTATGTCCTGTAATTGATGCCTATCAGTGGCCTCAAATCTTCTTTAGGTGTCGCTATCAGAAAATTAGAGTTTTTTCTACTCTTGTCGTCCCATATCAATTCTATTTGCTCTCAATCCTCAGAGGAAGCCCGACATTAATCCTGTAAGTATATAAAGATAGAGGGAGAAAGTATGCCCTTGTTTGATCCAACACTTGATTGACATTCACCTATATATTTTTCTAATTCTATATCTCTACACAATTTTTTTCTTACAGTGTATATTAATATTAAGAATTGACTTGATGCGCATCGAATGAAATATGTAAATATTTGTTGCGTTCGTTTTTTTACTCTCAATAGGCGGGTGGAAAAATCAACGAAAGCCTGTTATTCAGAAGGAAGAGAATTAATTTAAAAAAACACGAAATGAGTGAAATTAATACATTGGAAATAATTAACATGGAAACTGAGAATAAATTCCCATGAGAATATGAACATACACCTGAGGCCCATTTTGTAGGTAAATTTCAACCATTCATCATTTACTCTTTTATTATTATTAATTTTTTTAAGCAAAAGCAATAATTTAAATTGGTTTTTCATATGTAGGGAATCGATAACCTATCATGCCCTGGAAATTTTCTAATTGATATCAAATCTATAATTATGAATTTGAAAAACTAATTTTATAAAATGAAACTTCATTAAATAAAATGTTGAAAAAAAAATAGGAAAATTTTAAACAATGAAAATAACGCAGACATTTTTGTTTGCAGTAAAAGTCATGACTTGGAAAATATATACCGAGAAAATTTGTTATCGGATATTTTATAATTTAATTATTTTAATACTATTACAAAATGGCTAATTTCTAATGCAACAAAGTAAAAATTTAAGTAACATAAAATTTTAGAATCCCTTTAGGTTTGCTCGAGTTGACTAGCTTTGGCACGAATTATGGCCTTCAAATGGCTGATCACATATTGCAAGAAAGTGACTCTGCTGTATCTTGGCTCATTCCCCATCATGAGATGATCAATACTCTCCAAAATGTCCCAGGCGAAAATGTCCACAGATTCAGATTTTGGAGACGATTGTTTGGTAGAAATGCTGCGATGAACTTTCATTCGTGGTTGACGCGTGCTGAGTGCGAAGGTCCTGAGTCTTATAGGAGTGCCCATTTTCTGCAGCCGATGTGTGTGTCTGTGCAGGGCTTTAAGACCATTTTCGCGACAATTTATTTTGACACCCTTCAAGTGGATCTGCGGTGTTTTGGCCTTTTCTCGGCGATCTCGATATATTCGACACATACAGCTGCGCTCAAAATAATAGTAGTAGCAAATAAATTAAAGCACCATCGTGATTTACAGTTTTTGTCGTAAAATTGGTACTGTACTCAGTGTTTTTAGGTTGTCGAACATATAGACGGGATCCTCTTCAATCATAAAGCACCATTTTTGACTCATCCATCCAATGTTGCTCCATTTCTGTACTGGGGAATGTTCCTCCATTTCTGTACTGACCAATGGAAATCCTCTTGGGCATACTTTATTCTTTTCGATACATGTTTTTTTTTTTTTGAAAGGAGAGTGACTTTTCTTGGACTATGGACAGCTAAATTATTTTCGTCTTTTAATTGTTTGTAAGCTAGCTTATAACCCTTTTATTTGTTTTGGAGCTTGCAAAGGGATTCTTCTTATGTCGATTTTTTTACAACAACAATAGCATCAGAAGTTAAACCAACGGTATTTTTTTATTATGCACACTCCAAACAATGATATAGTAAAAAACAAAGATAAAATAAACCTTTAGTGGAAGGAATAGAAGAAGCAGAAAAAAAATTCAGCACAGCACTAATATTATTTTGAGCACAACTGTATGAGTCATTCATTGTTGTCTGCACAAGGTGTCAATAGTGTCTTTAAGGCCATTTTCCCAGCAATATTCGCCATTTATTTGAAAAAATGTACGAACGAGAAGCGACCACCAAATTCGGTGACTGGTCACTTTCGTCCAAGCGAAGCAATTCCTTATATCGGTGATCTCAATGGCTTAAGTTCAGCACACGAGCAAGTTTCCTACTACCCCGGCATGGATTTCGATTAAATCTGGCCTTTAATCTTCGGATAAATTCTGGTGTTAAGGTTTTTTTCATTAAATTTTGTATGAATATGGGCCTAATGAAAATTTGTCCAAAAACCTAAATGGAATAGGCCCCCAAAAATTTTTTGAAAAACAACAATAAAAAATGTTAATGTTTTTTTTTTTTGGGAGAGTAACTTCATTTTATTTTTGGGGCCTGTTTGTATGATGAAAATAAATGCCAATATTTCAAATGAAAATAATCGCCAATTGCTGTTTTGGAATTATGCTTCATTTTCAATTGGGGTCTATTTTCGCATTCCAGGATTTGCAATCAGAAAAATGGTGTCAACTAAACACACTTTTGTTGTGCTGACGCTTCGTACTTACTTAGACCGATGTCCTGATTTGACTTTGGTAGATTTTTACCATTTGGTGTATTGGTAGAATTGTCGATGTTTTTGTAGATTTTGCACATTCCTCTAAAACCAAGAATTACTTCAATTCTCTACAGAAATAAAATTTTGAAAAAATTTTCTATAGAAATAAAATTTTGAGAAATTTTTGTATAAAAATAAAATTTTGACGGAATTTTCAATAGAAATAATATTTCGAGAAAATTTTCTATAGAAATAAAATTTTGATTAAATTTTCTATAGAAATAACATTTTGACAAAATTTTCTATAGAAATAAAATTTTGACAAAATTTTCTGTAGAAATAAAATTTTGACAATATTTTCTATAGAAATAAAATCTTGGTAGATTATTTGTGGCTCGAGTGGCAACCATGTTTATGAACCGAATAAAATTTGAACAAAATTTTCTATAGAAATAAAATTTTGACAATGATGAAAATTTTATTATGAACCGAAGAAAATTTTAACAAAATTTTTTCTAGAAATAAAATTTTGACACAATTTTCTATAGAAATAAAATTTTGACAAAATTATCTACAGAAATAAAATTTTGGTAGATTATTTTTGGCTCTAGTGGCAACCATGATTATGAACCGATATGGACCAATTTTTGTATGATTGGACCAATTTTGGTATGGTTGTTAGCGACCATAGACTAACACCACGTTCCTAATTTGAACCGGATCGGATGAATTTTGCTCCTCCAAGAGGCTCCGGAGGTCACATCTGGAGAACGTTTTATATGGGGGCTATATATAATTTTGGACCGATATGGACCAATTCTGGCCCGGTTGTTAAAGATCATATACTAACACCATGTTCCAAATTACAACCGGCTTGGATGAAATTTGCTTCTCTTGGAGACTTCGCAAGCCAAATCTGGGGATCGGTTTATATGGGGGTTATATATAATTATGAACCGATGTAGACCAATTTTTGCATGGTTGTTAGAGACCACATTCTAACACCATGTTCCAAATTTCAACCGGATCGGATGAATTTTGCTCCGGAGGACAAATCTGGGGATCGATTTATATGGGGGCTATATATAATTATGGACCGATATGGACCAATTTTTGCATGGTTGTTAGAGACCATATACTAACACCACGTACCAAATTTCAACCGGATCGGATGAATTTTGCTCCTCTAAGAGGCTCCGGAGGTCAAATCTGGGGATCGGCTTATATAGGGGCTATATATAATTATGGACCGATATGTACCAATTCCATGGTCATTAAAGAACATATACCAACACCATGTACCAAATTTCAGCCGGATCGGATGAAATTTTCTTTTCTTAGAGGCTCCGCAAGCCAAATCTGGGGATCGGTTTATATGGGGGCTATATATAATTATGGACCGATGTGGACCAATTTTGGCATGGTTGTTAGATACAATATACTAACACCACGTACCAAATTTCAGCCGGGTCGGATGAAAATTGGTTCTCTTAGAGGCTCCGCAAGCCAAATCGGGGGATCGGTTTATATGGGGGCTATATATAATTATGGACCGATGTGGACCAATTTTTGCATGGTTGTTAGAGACCATATACTAACACCATGTACTAAATTTCAGCCGGATCGGATGAAATTTGCTTCTCTTAGAGGGTCTGCAAGCCAAATTTGGGGGTCCGTTTATATGGGGGCTATACGTAAAAGTCGACCGATCTGGCCCATTTGCAATACCATCCGACCTACATCAATAACAACTACTTGTGCCAAGTTTCAAGTCGATAGCTTGTTTCGTTCGGAAGTTAGCGTGATTTCAACATATGGACGGACAGACGGACGGACATGCTCAGATCGACCCAGAATTTCACCACGACCCAGAATGTATATATATATATACTTTATGGGGTCTTAGAGCAATATTTCGATGTGTTACAAACGGAATGACAAAGTTAATATACCCCGTGGAGGGTATAAAAACAAAAATTGGTTGAAAGGGAACACCCCTTCTCTTAGAGGGTCTGAAAGCCAAATTTGGGGGTCCGTTTATATGGGGGCTATACGTAAAAGTGGACCGATATGGCCCATTGGCAATACCATCCGTCCTACATCAATAACAACTACTTGTGCCAAGTTTCAAGTCGATAGCTTGTTTCGTTCGGAAGTTAGCGTGATTTCAACAGACGGACGGACGGACTGACGGACGGACTGACGGACGGACGGACATGCTCAGATCGACTCAGAATTTCAGAGCAATATTTCCTATGGTGGAGGGTGTAATAAAAAAAGTAAAAAATAATAATAAAAAAAAAAATGTCATCCACGCTGGGATTTGAACCTTTGCCGTTTGACTTTTTCGCTTCCATGGAAGTTCTTTTGAGAAGATTTACGAGAATTTTTAATTTTGTTGTTGATTTTTAATGGAAAAAACATATTTACACGAAAATATATGCCGAAAATAAAAAATAAAAACGATGCATAACATAAAAAAATAATATTTTAGAAAAATATTTGATAAAAAATTACCGCTGGTGATATTTGAACCTGCAGTTCTTATTTTTTCGTTCATACTAATAAAGAACTTCTCGAGAAGCAATTAGAATGTTATTCCTTGGTGTAGCATTACGATCATATCACACACATTTGAATTGACCTTTCGACGCTTTATGTTCAATGGCGTTTGTGGCTGAGTGTGTTAAGGCATACTGTTATGGTGCCATCAATCCCAGGTTCAACCAGGTTTTTCAAATTGTAAAAATTAGATAATAGGAAAATAATAGTGTAATAAAACATATGGTTGAAAAAATTTTTTAAAAAGGGAGTACTTCCGTCCTATTACAAATCCGTTTAAAATTCATTGGAGATGATGCAAGTTTGCACTACGTCCGGATCACAGATTGGGGATCGAAACTACTTTTCTGGAATCTCTTTCTTTGCTGGGAAGTTAACGAAAATATGCTTCGGGAGGCGCAGCGAAGCGGGCCGGGTTACGCTGGATTTCTATAGAAATAATATGTTGACATGCCCGAACCTTCTGGAATGTCTTCATTGTTTCATTGCAGTAGATATTTAAAATTCGGTCACACTCTGTGTTTTGAAAAAAAAAATTAAATTGTGAATTATTACAATCTCATAATTTGAAACATTATGGATAATCACTACCGTTCTATGCTTTGAATTATAATATAACATAACTTGTATATGAGATATCTCTTTTCATATGAATTCCACCTCCTTTATTTGTCATAGTTGTGATTTTAAAATAATTCTATAGGTTTTGCGCATAATGTGTCATGGCTCACAACGATGTCCAGCAACACAAGGACAATATGCATAATATAGTAGACTATGGCAAATTTATATTGCTTTAGTTTAGCTATACACTGAAAAAATATTTAATATTTTCTTCAAAGTATATATATATACAATCGAACTTGGCTATCAATACTATAATGTATTGATTTCATAAAGTGGGAAAAATCAAAACCTACAAGAGATGAAAGGAACATTAACAACAAATGTTGACATCAGTTAAATCCATAAATTTTCTCACTGTATTGAACTTTGAAAATTTCTCATTTTATTTATTTTCGCTATGCCATACAAAATAAATAGGGAACCCTTACAAAACCTCATCCATTTTATATGGCCTTAGTGAATAAGCAAACCAAGCGGAAAATTTGTGAAAATTTATTCTCATTTAATACCGCATTAGGATGACATTGTAATTGTCAGTTTACTGTTGCAAATTGTTGGCAATATTAAATTTGCAGTAACCATAGAATTTCGAGTGCAAATATTAAACTAAGTTTAAATGAAGTTACTTCATCAAGCAGTTAAATATTTACGCCAAAAACCAATCCAAATCAGTTGCCTTATTCTGTGCGAAAATATGAAATTTTATATAACCATGGGATATTCTTCAATTCTGGATCATTTAATACGAAATGGTTTGTTAAGCAGGACAGTGGAAAATCTGCTAATGACGATTACATGACGAAAATATATGTTTTCGATGAAATATAATCTATGATTATATTTCAATCATAAAATGACCGTAACCTCGTTTAAAAGTTTTAATCTGTTTATGAAAATCATAAACAACAAATTTAGAGATCTTGAAGAAGATCTTCTTGGATATTTCTTATATTTCGAACAATAGCACTAACAATCAGCGTCAACGACGTGCAAAATATCCCACTATTTTGTGCGATAATACAACTTGTGCTATTTTCGTTTGTTATGACACTAACTGTGATAGTTTTTGCATTTGTGTACCACCTTTTGATAAGGGGTTGCCACTTTTTATAGCATCCACCTTTGTCCTTCCGTTTGCAACACATCGAAATATTGGTCTAAGACCCCATAAAGTATATATATTATGGGTCGTGGTGAAATGCTGAGTCGATCTAGCGATGTCCGTCCGTGCGTCTGTCCGTCCGTTTGTAGAAATCACGTTTGTAGAAATAGTTGTTATTGATGTAGGTCAGATGGTGTTGCAAATGGGCCATATCGGTCCACTTTTACGTATAGCCCCCATATAAACGGACCCCCAGATTTGGCTTGCGGATCCTCTAAGAGAGGCAAATTTCATCCGATCCGGCTGAAATTTGGTACATGGTGTTAGTGTACGGTCTTTAACATTCACGCAATAATTGGTCCATATAGGTCCATAATTATATATAGCCCCCATATACACCGATCCCCAGATTTGATCTCCGAAGCCTCTTGGAGGAACAAATTTCATCCGATCTGGTTGAAATTCGGTACACAGTGTTCATATATGGCATCTAACATCCATGCAAAAATTGATCCAAATCGGTTCATAATTATATATAGCCGCCCATATAAACGTATCCCCAGATTTGACCTCCGGAGCCTATTAAAAGACCAAAATTCATCTGATTCAGTTGAAATTTGGTACGTGATGTTAGTATATAACGTCAAACACCCATGCAAAAATTGGTCGAAAACGGTCCATAATTATATATAGCCCCCATATAAACCGGTCCCCAGATTTGACCTCCGGAGCCCCTTGGAAGAGCAAAATTCATCCGATTCTGTTGAAATTTGGTACGTGATGTTAGTATATGGTCTCTAATAACCATGCAGGATTTGGTCCATATCGGTCCATAATTATATATAGCCCCCCATATAAACCATTCCCCAGATTTGATTTCCGGAGAATCTTGGAAGAGCAAAATTCATCCGATCCGGTTGAAATTTGCAACGTGGTGTTAGTATAAGGCCGCTTATAACCATGCCATAATTGGTCCATATCGGTCTATAGTTATATATAGCCGATCCCCAATCACACAAAAATTGGTCCATATCGGTTCATAATCATGGTTGCCACTCGAGCCAAAAATAATCTACCAAAATTTTATTTTTATAGAAAACATTGTCAAAATGTTATTTCTATAGAAAATTTTGTCAAAATTGTATTTCTATAGAAAATTTTGTCAAGATTTTATTTCTATAAAAAATTTGTCAAAATTTTATTTCTATAGAAAATTTTTTCCAAATTTTATTTCTATAGAAAATTTTTTCCAAATTTTACTTCTATAGAAAATGTTGTCAACATTTTATTTTGTCAAAATTTTATTTCTATAGAAACTTTAAACTTAATTATATACGTATTTAATCGGCCTTTTTATACCCTCCACCATTATATATTATATTAACTGGGGGGTATATTAACTTTTTCATTCCGTTTGTAACACATCGAAATATTGCTCTAAGACCCCATAAATTATATATATTCTGGGTCGTGGTGAAATCCTGAGTCGATCTAAGGATGTCTGTCCGTCCCTTGGAAGAGCAAAATTCATCCGATTCGGTTGAAATTTGGTACGTGATGTTAGTATATGGTTTCTAACAACCATGCAGGATTTGGTCCATATCGATCCATAATTATATATAGCCCCCACATAAACCGATCCCCTGATTTGACCTCCGGAGCCTCTTAGAAGACAAAAATTCATCTGATTCAATAGAAATTTGGTACATGGTGTTAGTATATGGTCACTAACAACCATGCAAAAATTGGTCCATACCGGTTCATAATTATATATAGCCCCCATATAGGTTAAAGTGGCAGCCCGATTAAGATTCAGGCTCACTTAGACTATTCAGTCCATTGTGATAGGTTAGGTTAGGTTAAAGTGGCAGCCCGATTAGCCCCCATATAAACCGATCCCCAGATTTGACCTCAGGAGCCTTTTGGAAGAGCAAAATTCATCCGATTCGGTTGAAACTTGGTACATGGTGTTGGTATGTGGTCTCTAACAACCATACAAAAATCGGTTCATATCGGTCAATAATTATATATAGCCCCCATATAAACCGATCCCCAGATTTGACCTCCGGTGCCTTATGGAGAAGCAAAATTCATCCGATCTGGTTGAAATTTGGTACGTGGTGGTAGTATATGGTCTCTAACAACCATGCAGGAATTCGTCCATTTCAGTTCATAATTATGGTGGTGGATGACAGTCTTTCATAGAAGTTTCTACGCAATCCATGGTGGAGCGTACATAAGATTCGGCCTGGCCGAACTTACGGCCGTATATACTTGTTTTGTTTTTTTTTTTTTTTTTTTAATTTGTCCTTTTGCATTGATATTTTAATCAATAACTTATCACAGATCTAAGTATACGCGGTTATTCGTCATCTCATTACCTTTCATTTAAGTACCACCACCGATATAACCGGACATTTCTAAGTCTAGATATAATTTGTGTAGTGAAAAAAGAGAGAAAAACTAAAAATAACGGGATATCTCAAACCCTGTTCCATAAAATTTTTTTAACATATTTTTCGAATTCAACAGATCAGTCACCTCTCATCAAATGTATATTTTCAGTATAAACTAGTGGAAGTTTTCTTCTGGCTCGAGTGCAACTATGCATGTGACGCCTGAAAGTATGCAAATATGTGAATGAACATTTTCTATAGCATGCTAACTAGGATACTCCACTGAACTGTAAACTTCAAGGTAGAGATACTAATGAGCATCAAAATGTCGACGAAATTTTCAATATTTGGAAAGGTCGGTTTTGAGACTTTTTTTTGTAATTTAGAATTTTAAAAAAATTTTCAACTATTTGACTTTGGCAAAAACCGACTCGTTGACTTCTACAAATCTTGAAAAAATCAAAACAAACAATTTGTTTTGCTGTATCTGAATCTATTTCACCCATCTTATTGACGAGTTTAAGTGTCTGATAATATATTGTTTATCACTTTTGTTGATGTTGCTATTATACCACCTATGTATATACTTTGCCAAAATATACTGTGGGTCTCATACAAAATTTAAACATAGTAACCTTAGATTTAAATAACCTTTGAATATGAAATTTTATAATTTTGCTTTTTAAGTTTTTCAATAAACTACATCGAATCAACAACAGTTTTAAATTTTTTGCCCATAAGTATTTGATTTTCTGGATTGTGCCAGATTTTTTTCCGTAAATTTGTGCGGATATTGGAGCATTTTCGTTCAAGAATTGGAAGCTTGGACATTTGGTATAGCTGTTTTATCATCATTCTCCTTTTTTGAGTTTTGTCAAAAGGTTCCACAATTGGATGTGGACACATACATTTTATGGTAATTTGATTGGAAATTTGTGTGGATATACTGGATATTGCCATGCCAGGCTACGAATTACGTTCAAAGGGAAATCCTGAGTCACCAATTAACGTGGACGCAGATCCATTAAATACAACAATGATAGAGGCAAACCCATCTATGGAAGCGCAAATATGGGGCATAGTTGATGGTCTCAAGGATTTGACGAGAGCAGTGGTGGAAAGCCGTACGGATATTAATAGCTTAAAAAAACAAATGGAAGAAATGCAAGTTCGGATTTCATCTACTGCAAACGTAAGTTCTGAAAGAAATGGAGTATCATCACAATATGCCAATGAAGCTTCTGGAGGAGAAGAAGCCCCAATTGTGAATTGTTGGGAAAATGCCCAACAAACGTTTCATCAACCTCCACAAACGCAAGCTGTATATGCCGATACAATGGGTAAGCTGTACGATTTACCCCCATTTTCGGAAAATGCAAATGAATGGCCGTTGTTTATTGCCAACTTTAAGGATACCACTGAATTCTTTCGATACAGCAATCGCCATAATTTGATGCGGCTTCAGAAATGTCTTTCTGGACCCGCTAAGGAAGCAGTCGCTTCAATGTTAATATTTCCGAATGACGTCCCAAAAGTTATAGAAGAATTAGAATTTCGATTTGGGCGACCAGATATTTTGGTACGTTCTCAAGTTTTGAAAATAAAACAATTTCCTACTATTTCTAGAAAAAATATGCAACAAATTGTGCAGTTTTCTACAGCGGTAAGAAACGTAGTTGCCTTTTTAAACTCCGCCGATTGTCAACATCACTTGATAAGTACTACGTTGCTTGAAGAAATGGTTTCAAAACTCCCATTGGACCAACAATTCGAATGGGCGAAAGTGGCTACAGGCATAAAACCATTTCCTACGGTCGAAAATTTTTGTGATTGGCTTGGTAACTTAGCCAGAGTTGTAAGTATGATGTCATGCAGTTCGTCAACACAGGATCAAAACCCTAACAAGATGATGGTTGTTAACAAGACCCAGAATTTGAAACCAAAATGTGAAATTTGTAAAGAAGTTCATTCCATATCCCAATGCAAAACATTTATTGAAGAAATGTCAGTATCGGAGAGATTAGAAAAGGTAAAGGCTTCAAAATTATGTTTTTGTTGTTTGCATAAAGGACATGGATCATCAGGATGTCGTTTTAAAAGGGTGTGTGGATTGAATGGATGCCAACGATTTCATAATAGATTACTTCACGAAGGTAAAACACAGCCGACATCTTCAACACAAATGTTAAATTGTAGACAACCACAAATTCAGCAGAGCAAGCTCTTTAAAGTTTTGCCTGTTAAGCTGCACGGTCCTTCAGGAAGTTTAAATGCGTATGCAATGTTTGACGAAGGATCGTCTATTTCATTGATTAAAGAAGACACAGCTAAATCTTTGGGATTAAAAGGTAAATACACCGATTTAATTTTGCTATGGTATGGAGATAAGGTGGTAACCGAAAAGTCCTTCCTTGTAAACTGCCAGATTGAAGGAACCCAAAGACAGTCGGATAAATTTTCATTAAAAAACCTACATACTGTGAAGGAATTGAATTTACCTACACAATCATTTTCGAAATCTCAACATCCTAAATTCTCTACGTTGCCTATTGAAGATTATGTGGATGCGACTCCCGTAATCCTTCTAGGACTAGATAATACGTTTCTAGGTACACCTTTCGATGTTAACGAATCTGACAATTTAGTAGCTATGCAGTGTAAATTGGGTTGGTTTGTATATGGTGGCACAGGATATGTCTGTGATAAACCAACGGTTTTACATATGAAGGATGGAACACTGCATAATATTGTCCAAGAATACATTTCAAATGAAAATTTCGGTACGTGCCCTGGAATAAGTCCGCTGTTATCTGATAATGATCAAATCGCCAAAGAAATTATGGATAGAACTACAAAACGAATTGGCAATCGCTTTGAGATTGGACTATTATGGAAGAAATATCCACCTGAGATGCCAAATTCATTTGAAATGGCACTGAAACGTCTTTTGACAATCGAGAAGAAAATGTTTCAAAATGCTGAGTTCGCTGTAAAGTACAAGGTGGAAATTGAAAAATATATTGAAAAGGGATATGCACGAAAGTTGAGTGAGGAAGAAATTGCTGAAACTCGTCATCCAGTGTGGTATCTACCTCATTTTGGAGTAATCAACCCGAATAAACCACAAAAACTAAGAGTAGTTTTCGATGCTTCCGCAAAGGTCGGAGGTATTTCACTAAATAATCTTCTGTTGAAAGGACCGGAACAAGCAAATTCTCTTCTTGGTATATTATTGAAATTTCGTCAAGGTAAAATCGCAGTAGCAGCAGATATTCGGGAGATGTTTTCACAAATAAAGATACGAAAAGAAGATCAACACTCTCAGAGATTTTTGTGGAGAAATGGTGAGAGCAACATGCCTGTAGGGCATTATGCTATGGTCTCCATGATATTTGGTGCCATACCCTCGCCTTGTTGTGCAGAGTACATAAAAAATCGTAATGCTACTGAATTTGCCGAAATATATCCAGATGCTGCTGCTGCTATAATTGGAAAGCATTACGTGGATGACTTCGTAGCTAGCTTCAAAACTGAAACCGAGGCAATTGAAGTTTGTGAGAAGGTCGTTACAGTCCACGCAAGAGCTGGATTTGAATTAAGAGGATTTGTGTCAAACAGTGGTTTTCAAACAGAAGACGTTTTTGAATTCAAAACAAAATTTCACAATCTAGCTGAAGATGTTTTCTATGGTGTGAGGGTTCCAACAAAACGCGAACTTTTAAAGATAGCTATGGCAGTTTTTGATCCATTTGGTTTAATAGCCGATTTTCTTTTATATTCTAAAAGCCTTGTGCAACAAACATGGAAGTATAAAATTGGATGGGACGAAGCAATACCAAAGGAACTACACAAGAAGTGGTATAGTTGGTGGATGGAATTTGAAAAATTGAAAGATTTTAAAATAAATCGGTGTTTGTCTCCAACATTTTTCGAACAAGAGGTCCAACTACACGTTTTCGTAGATGCAAGTCAAGAAGCATTTTCTGCCGTATGCTATTGTAAAATACAAGAAAATGTATCATTTGTCATCGGAAAAACAAGATGCGCACCAATCAAATTATTAAGCATCCCTCGGTTAGAACTCCAAGCTGCGGTGTTAGGAACAAGGTTAAGTCAAGTTATAATTAATAATCATGACATTCATATTTCTAAGGTATTCTTTTGGTCGGACTCTCAAACGGTGCTACAATGGTTGAATTCAAAGGAAAGACGTTTCAAGGCATTTGTGAGTCACAGAGTTGCCGAAATTTTAAATTCAACAAAGTGTTCACAATGGAGGTATGTACCTACCCAACAAAATCCGGCTGACGCTGGAACACGAACTGTTTTTCCTCCAAAGCTATTAAAGAACAATATATGGATTAGTGGCCCAACCTTTTTAAGGGAAAATGAATCATGTTGGCCAAAACAAGAGATAATTTTATCAAAGAATGCTATGGTAGATGAAATATGTGCCAGTTTTCATTTGTCAACAGCTCAAGACAAATCGTTTATTGAATATGAAAGATTTTCATCATATACTAAACTAAAGAGAAGCGTTGCTTGGGTATTGCGCTTTGCCAAGGTGACTACAAGAAGCTCAAGGACTTTGAATGGCGATGAAATAGAAAAGGCGGATAAAACCATTTGTAAATTGGTTCAATCGGAATGTTTCAAAGATGAGTTGAAAACTCTATATAAAGGATCGACAATTTCAAAAAGTAGTCCCTTACATAGCCTAGCACCCTACTTGGACCAAGATGGTCTCATCCGCATTCGTGGGAGATTAGATGAAGCTTTGTACTTACCCTTCGATGCAAGAAGACCGATAATTTTACCGCAGAATCACTGGGTTTCTGAATTAATAATGACGCACTACCATAACAAAAATTACCATCAAAATAAAAACTTGACAATAAATGAACTTCGACAACATTATTGGATTCCTAACATTAAAACATTGTACAACAAAGTAAAACGTAAGTGCTATACATGTAAATTAGATTCAATTCAGCCGAAAATTCCGCAAATGGGACAATTGCCCGAAGACCGAATAACGCCTTTTGTAAGGCCATTTACTTATACGGGTGTCGATCTGTGTGGTCCTTTCGACGTAGCAATTGGTCGCCGCAAGGAAAAAAGATGGGTAGTGGTCTTCACCTGCCTAACCATAAGGGCCGCTCATATTGAACTCGCTCACGATTTATCGACAGACGCGTTTATACTATGCTTAAGAAATTTCATCAATCGCCGAGGAACGCTTCTAAGGATTCGTAGCGATAATGGCACAAATTTTATTGGAGTACAAAAGTTTTTAAAAAAAGAGGAGCGCCTTATTAATGAAGATGACATTTTAAAGGAAACATCCAACCGACAAATAGAATGGCTTTTCAACTGTCCAGAGAACCCCAGCTCAGGTGGAGTATGGGAAAGACTCATTCAGATCATAAAAAGGTTGCTTCAGAAGACTTTAAAAGAATCAGTACCACGTGTCGAAACATTGCAAAGTGTCTTAATTGAAGCCGAAAATATTATAAATTCAAGACCACTTACCGAAATACCCCTCTCTTCAGAAGATGATGAACCACTCACTCCGAATCATTTTTTAATTGGCTGTTCGAATTCAACGCAAACGCCGAATACTGAAGATGAAAAGTTGTGTCTCCGCAAGCAATGGAAAATTTCCCAAAATTTGAAAGATCGTTTATGGAAAAGGTGGATCACAGAATATCTTCCACAGCTGATTCGCATGACCAAATGGAGAAATAAAACGGATCCAATAAAAATTGGTGATCTTGTACTCATTCTGGAAAGCTCTGTTCCAAGGAGACAATGGTTAAAAGGACGTATAATAAAAGTTTTCCCTGCTAAGGATGGACAAATCAGATTTGCCGAAATCAAAACTATTTCTGGAGTGAAACGGCGACCCGTATCAAAATTGGCAGTTTTTACAACAACTAATGGTGAATCAGAGTGATTCACAGGAGGGAGAATGTTGATGTTGCTATTATACCACCTATGTATATACTTTGCCAAAATATACTGTGGGTCTCATACAAAATTTAAACATAGTAACCTTAGATTTAAATAACCTTTGAATATGAAATTTTATAATTTTGCTTTTTAAGTTTTTCAATAAACTACATCAAATCAACAACAACTTTTCCGTCCCAAACCATAGTGGTTCGAAGCGTCAACATGTGACGCCTGAAAGTATGCAAATATATGAATGAAAATTGTCTACAGTAGGATAACTCACCGAACTGTCAACTTCAAGGTAGGCAAGGTAGTGGGCTTCAAAATTGTTTTTTTCGACATTTTCATAACTTGAAATCGACTTTTCCAATATTAAGAAAAATCAATTTTTGCAATAATCCACTTTTCGACTTTTACAAATTTTAAAAAAATAAAAAAAACCTTATCCACAATATTTTAGATATCGTTTTCCGAGTTTAAGTATACAATAGTATATTAGTGATCACTTTTCCGTATCATTTCATAATGTTGATAAGCGTCCATATCTAACGCCTGAAAGTATGCAAATATCAGAATGAAAACTTTCTTTCAAAAATCACCATTTCGAAATTTTAAAAATTTGGAAAGGTCAATTTTTTAACATTTTCAAAATTTACTAAAGTTGACTTTCCCAAAAAAAAAATTTTTTGTTTTATCCCAATCCACTTCAGCAATCGTATCCCATGTAGTATAAATCCATAATTTAAATTAATCCTTTAGCATCTACTCCCTATGACCACCATAAAGAAATCATGATGTAAAATATGTAACTTTATAATTGACTTTTAAATGCGGCTTTTATATTTATTATCTCACACAAATCTCTTTGGCCAAGGTAATTTAAGTGTAACTTTATATTAGGTTTTCTCATTCAAATTTAGTGTGGAGTAAAATTACATTTTTACCAAAAATTATTACCAAAAACTCACACAAATTTTTTGTTAACCAAGGAAAAGTTTAGAGAACTCAAAAAAGATGGTATAGAAAAACAACCTCCATAAGATGCAAAGACTGAAGGGTGGCACAAGACAGACTCAATCTTATGCGTAAACATGTCAGGTCTGGAAAAGCAATCCGAAGAAGTTTTCGTCATGATGTAATTGCCACATTTTGCCTTTGCAACTGCATCAGTTGCATTTACGACCACTGGCACTTTTGAACAAGAATCTATCACCTCATTAATTTTAGCTCCAAAAGGGCAATGTAACTGAAACGAAACCTTAGACTTTGAGTTTTTCCTTTTTTTTGAGAACAACAGAAATGCTCTCAGTCTATCGTAGAACCAGACGAGTTAACTTTTTCTGCCTTAACCAGCCATCTAGAGAATGAGCCAAACAGCCAGCCCATCTATTCACGACAATTACAATCACTGGTCGGGTGTTTTTATCCTGTTTTTGAGTGAACTTGTAACTCTTTTAACTTTTATGTGAAGTTAGTGGCGTAATAAGCATTTGCAAGCTGATTTTGTTGCTGGTGTTGTTTGCATATTGTCTTACATGAATTGGATGCCTGACTTGCTTTAGTGGTAGCAAGGATTCCTCTAAACCGAAAGGACCGAAAGTCATTTTAACAAATTTTTACTTTGATTGTTTGCAATCCAAGGAAGGAAGGGTCAAACGTTCAAAACGAATTGTTGCTAAAGAGAAAAGAGATTATTTTTAAATGGCTATGATTTAAGTTTATTTCAAATAAATTAAGGATCACAAATTGAAATTCAAAGGAAATAATAGGATGTTGAAAAAAATTGGAAAATACAATAGATGGAAAATTAAAGTAACCTTCTTGATGTTTTTCCTATTACAATCACGGTAGCCAAAGTTAGTTGATTCCTACCAAAAATGGTAGTTTTTTACTGTTTGTTAAATTGGTAGAATTCTTGACGTTTTGGTAGATTTTACAGAATATTCATCTCCACCTAAGAGCTACTTCGCAAATTTTCTATAGAAATAAAATTTTGACAAAATTTTCTATAGAGATAACATTTTAACAATATTTTCTATTGAGATAAAAAAACAATTCTATAGAAATAAAATTTTGGCAAACTTTTCTATAGAAATAAAATTTTGACAACATTTTTTTATATAAATAAAATTTGGCCAAAATTTTCAATAGAAATAAAATTTTGATAAAATTTTCTGTTGAAATAAAATTTGGCCAAATTTTCTATAGAAATAAAACCTTGACAAAACTTTCTTATATAAATAAAATTTTAACAAAATTTTCTATAGAAATAAAATTTTAACAAAATTTTCTATAGAAATAATATTTCGACAAATTTTTCTATAGAAATAAAAATTTTGACAAAATTATCTATAGAAATAAAATTTTGGCAAAATTTTCTACAGAAATAAAATTTTGGCAACATTTTCTACAGAAATGAAATTTTGACAAAATTTTCTAGAGAAATAAAATTTTGAAAACATTTTCTATAGAAATAAAATTTTGACAAAATTTTCTATAGAAATAAAATTTTTACAAGATTTTCTTTAGAAATAAAATTTTCTATAGAAATAAAATTTTGAAAACATTTTCTATAGAAATAAATTTTTGAAAACATTTTCTATAGAAATAAAATTTTGGAAAAAATTTCTATAGAAATTAAATTTTGACAAAATTTTATATAGAAAAAAAAATTGACAAAATATCTATAGAAATAAAATTTCGATAAAATTTTCTATGGAAATAAAATTTGCTAAAATATTAAAAAAAAAAAAAAACATTTTGACAAAATTTTGTATAGATATAAATTTTTGACAAAATTTTATATAAAAATAAAATGTTGACAAAAATTTCTATAAAAATAAATTTTTGACAACATTTTCTATACATTTCTATACATCTACAATTTTAACAAAATGTTTCTATTGAAATAAAATTTTTAGACAATTTTTTATAGAAATTAAAGTTTGACACAATTTCCTATAGCAATAAAATGTTGAAAAAATTTTCTATTGAAATAAAATTGTGACAAAATTTTCTATAGAAATAAAATTTCGATAAAATTTTCTATAGAAATAAAATTTTGACAACATTTTCTATAGAAATAAAATTTTGACAAAAATTTTTATAGAAATTAAATTTTGACAAAATTTTCTATAGAAATAAAACTTTGACAAAATTTTCTATAGAAATAACATTTTGACAAAATTTTCTATAGAAATAAAATTTTGACAAAATTTTCTATAGAAATAAAATTTTGACAAAATTTTCTATATGGATATAATTTTGGCAAAAGTTTGTAAAAAATTTTGGCAACATTTTCTATAGAAATACAATTTTGGAAAATTCTTCTATAGAGATGAAATTTTTATTTTTATAAAAATTGTTCTATAGAAATAAAATTTTGACAAAATTTCCCATAGAGAAAACATTTTGACAAAATTTTCTGTAGAAATATAATTTTCTATAGAAATAAAATTTTGGCAAAAATTTTTATAAAAATAAAATTTTGGCAAACATTTCTGCAGGACACAAGCCCAATTTCACAGACGTATATACTTGCTCAAGAGAATAATCAAAGGCGTAGATAAACTCTTGAGATGCTTAATATAATAGATCTCTCTCCTGACAAGAGAATGCATTTCAAAAAAGACACGGAAGAATGCGCGCGAATGTATCGACACATCATAAACAGGCATCGACACAAACGAAGCTTAGTGTACGGTGGAACAGGGTATTATAAGTCAGTGCATATGTTTGCAACACCCAAAAGGAGACACATGGTGTCTTCGGCAAAAATGCTCAGGGTGGGCTCCTGAGTAGAAGAGTGCGCGTGAGTGAAATTTCACTCCCACTCACGCACATTCACGAAACAAAATGTTTATTCACGCACGTTCACGCACGATACGTGTGGTAGCCAATCACGCTCACGCACATTCACGAAATGAAAACCTGTACTCACGCACGCTCACGCATGAACTACTTTTAAGGACTCACACTCACGCACGATTCACGACAATTCACGCGATTCACGACAAATTCACGAGACTCACGACATTTTCTAACCGAGAGTATGCAAAGGCAACAAAATTTAAAAATAAAATATAGTTCGACAGCTAAATTAATTTCAACTAACCAATTTTTGACTCCGATTTTGTTGAAATTTTGCCCATGGAGTAGAATTAGCATTGTAGCTATGCGTACCAAATTTTCTTGAAATCGATTCAGATTTATATATAGCTCCCATATATATATTTTTCTGATTTCGACAAAAATGGTCAAAATACCAAAATTTTCCTTGTAAAATCGCCACTGCTTAATCGAAAAGTTGTAAAAATGACTCTAATTTTCCTAAACTTCCTAAACATCCTAGTGCATTATCCGACTTAAATTTTGAGTCTATAGATTTTGTAGAAGTTTATCAAATTCTGTTCAAATCGAGTGATATTTAAATGTATGTATTTGGGACAAACCTTTATATATAGCACCCAACACATTTGACGGATGTGATATGGTATCGAAAATTTAGATCTACAAAGTGCTGCAGGGTATAATATAGTCGGCCCCGCCCGACTTTAGACTTTCCTTACTTGTTGTCAATAAATTAGATCTCAAATAATATTTGTGATTTGTGAACATTAAATGTAATTTAATTTTTGTATTTTATGTAAATACAAAATCCCAGAGGATGGTTAGTGGCACTAACCGAAATATTGAAATAAATATTAAAACAAATCAATAATCGATTGTTTCTATGACTTCAAGCCGAACAAAATTAATAATCGAAATAACATTTTGACAAAATTTTCTATAGAAATAAAATTTTAAGAAAAGTTTCTATAGAAATAAAATTTTGACAAAATTGTTTAGAGAAATAAAACTTTGACAAAATTTACTATAAAAATATTATTTTGACAAAATTTTCTACACAAATAAAATTTTGACAAAATTTTTTATAAAAATAAAATTATGACGAAATTTTTTATAAAAATAAAATTTTGACAAAATTCTCTATACAAATAAAATTTTGAAAAAATTTTCTATAAAAAAAATTTTGACAAAATTTCCCATAGAGAAAAAATTTTGACAAAATTTCCAATAGAGAAAAAATTTTGAAAAAATTTTCTACCGAGATCAAATTTTGACAAAATTTTCTATAGAAATAAGATTTTGACAAAATTTTCTATAGAAATAAAATTTTGACAAAATTCTCTATAGAAATAAAATTTTGACAAAATTTTCTATAGAAATAAAATTTTGAAAAAAGTTTTTATAGAAATGCAACTTTGACAAAATTTGCTAAAAAAATAAATTTTGACAAAGTTTTCTATAGTAATAAAATTTTGACAAAATTTTCTATAGTAATAAAATTTTGACAAAATTTTCTACACAAATAAAATTTTGACAAAATTTCCCATAAAGAAAAAATTTTGACAAAATTTCCCATAGAGAAAAAATTTTGACAAAATTTTCTACCGAGATGAAATTTTGACAAAATTTTCTATAGAAATAAAATTTTGACGAAATTGTCTATAGAAATAAAATTTTGACAAAATTTTCTATACAAATAAAATTTTGACAAAATTTTCTACACAAATAAAATTTTGACAAAATTTCCCATAAAGAAAAAAATTTTGACAAAATTTCCCATAGAGAAAAAATTTTGACAAAATTTTCTACCGAGATGAAATTTTGAAAAAATTTTCTATAGAAATAAAATTTTGACGAAATTGTCTATAGAAATAAAATTTTGACAAAATTTTCTATACAAATAAAATTTTGACAAAATTTTCTACACAAATAAAATTTTGACAAAATTTCCCATAAAGAAAAAATTTTGACAAAATTTCCCATAGAGAAAAAATTTTGACAAAATTTTCTACCGAGATGAAATTTTGACAAAATTTTCTATAGAAATAAAATTTTGACGAAATTGTCTATAGAAATAAAATTTTGACAAAATTTTCTATACAAATAAAATTTTGACAAAATTTTCTACACAAATAAAATTTTGACAAAATTTCCCATAAAGAAAAAATTTTGACAAAATTTCCCATAGAGAAAAAATTTTGACAAAATTTTCTACCGAGATGAAATTTTGAAAAAATTTTCTATAGAAATAAAATTTTGACAAAATTTTCTATAGAAATAAAATTTTGACGAAATTTTCTATAGAAATAAAATTTTGACAAAATTTTTTATAGAAATAAAATTTTGACAAAATTTTCTATAGAAATAAAATTTTGACAAAATTTTCCATAGAAATCAAATTTTGACAAAATTTTCTATAGAAATAAAATATTGACAAAATTTTCTATAGAAATAAAATTTTGACAAAATTTTCTATAGATATAAAATTTTGACAAAATATTCTATAGAATAAAATTTTGACAAAATTTTTTATAGAAATAAAATTTTGACAAAATTTTCTATAGAAATATAATTTTGGCGAAAATAACATAACATTTTGAGAAAATTTTCTATAAAAAAATTTGACAAAATTTTCTATAGATTTTTCTTTCTGCAGAAATAGATTTTTGCAAAATAATATTTTTTGTTTGGTAGTTTTTGGTAAAATGTTCTCCAAATGTTGATAGATTATTTTTGTCTCAAGTAACAACCGTGATTACAATGCCATTCAATTTAAAAAAAAACTTTCTCACTTGATAACATTCTTGTCTCCTCAACTAACTCAGGATGTGTTTAGAGCCTTGTCGCGAGTATGGCAAAACTTGCCTTGACAATATTTGTCAAGGATAAAGTTTATTTGCCCAATGTCTCCGAAAAATTTCTCACACAAATGTTCGTGACATAAATTTCCAATGTAATTAGACAAAAAACCACAATGTCAAACAAACCACCAAAAATATAAGGATTCCTCCAACAAGGAATCCTCCAAACAATGACAAAGGAAATGTTTTAATATGAGATAACGAGTAAATTATTTTTAAATAACTTGAGTTAATTTGAAAGGGAAACGTTCACAGGATATGAATATGAGGAATTAAACAAAGCCAACCAAAAAAAATGCACATAACTTGATTCATTTTCCTAAAGAAAATGCAGTCTATGGGATGTGGTATTCACAAAAGATTTCAATAAAATTTCATAAACTTCATTAGATGATATTCCAAAGGGAAGTATAATCACAACATTTTCATGAGGTTAGAATTCCAAATTAAATTGCTGGAAATTAAACTAAATGTAGATACAGAGTGACTTAGTGCAACAAAGTAATACGCTATATTTTTATATCCGGCGCCACACTGTGCAAAAGGGTATTATAAGTTAGTGCATATGTTTCCAACACCCGGATGGAGACGAGATAGACACATGATGTCTTTTGGCAATAATGCTAAGGCTCGACCCCTTAGTCGATCTAGCCCTATCCCTCTGTAAGTCCGTCAGTCTGTGAACACATTTTTGTAATCAAAGTCTAGGACGCACTCATATTTGTTTTAAATCTTGCACAGAGAGTAAAATTAGCATTCGTGCTATGCATGCCAAATTTGATTGAAATCGGTTCAGATTTATATGTAGTCCTCATAAATTTTTATTCACCCCGATATAAGGTATGACCACCGTAGTTCAAAATTTCACTCCGATTTACTTACGATTTTGGTTTCGGCTCAGATTTGGACGAACCCACCCGTATATACCAAAATATCCACATTATCCTTGTAACATTGCCAAAGCTAAGTTGAAAATGACTTACTTGAATTTTCCTAAAACTCTATTACATATCCATTAACCGATATCCTAAGCCACTCAGTGGTAAAGGTATAATAACTTTGACCTGCCAAAATATATGCCTTCCAGAAATATTGATTTTAGATCCCATAAAATATATACCGATTGACTCAGAATCACCTCCTGAGACGATCTAGCGCTTGGTGTCCGTCCGTCTGTCCATGTATTTGTTGTTCGCAGGATTCCGATGGCAATTATTTGGTACAGGATTGTTTTTAGGCACAAGGACGAACGTTATTGAATTTTTTGCAAATATCGGATCAAATTTAGATATCGCTCACATATATATGTATCGCCCGATTTCGACAAATTGGGTCACGTTGCGCTTTTTTTTGCCAACCGATCGCCGTCAAATTTAGCACAAAGTAATCTTTTTCATCACCCTTTAAATCTGCAAAATTTCATCGAAATCGTTTCAGATTTAGATATAGCTCTCATATATATGTATCGCCCGATTTTCCCCAATTTGACCATAAAACCCTTATTTATCAAATGATCTTACTCAAACTTGGCTTATTTTAATCTTCTATAGTACTAACAATATGTGCTAAAAATGATCGAAATCGGTTCAGATTTAGATATAGCTCTCATATATATATACATTGCCCGATTTTCTAAAATTTGGTCATAATAGCCTTATTTATTAACCATCATACTCACACTTAACACAAGGTAACGTGTTTGGTGTTAACCAAACTTGCAAAATATAATCCGAATCGGTTCGGATTTAGATATAGCTCCAGGTTGGCTGATAAGTCACCGCCCAGCAAAAATATTTGGAAGTTCTTCTAAAGGCACAACTTTATAAGCACTTCCAGAAGATGCACTCCCAATGATGTTCTTTATTTTAACTACCCAGGAAGTTCTTTTAATTCAATTTGTTATAACTTGATTTTTTCATACTTTTAATGGGTAATTTCAACTTTTTTTGTTTCAAATAGGTTAAAAACAGAGTAAGAATTCATAAAATGGTACAAATAATTTAAATTTTGTCGAAAAAAAAATGCTAAGTCCAATCTGAAAAATTGCGAATTTTTTAAAATATTTGATGTCAAACCTTCCACATAAGCGTAAGAATGCATTTAAACTCATAAAAAAATTTTAAAAATTATTTATTTTTCAAAATATCACAAAATTTGTTAATTCACATCCAAAACATTGAATTCGGATCCCACCTAAAGAAGTGATGCAAATTCGGTGGAGGACTTCCGTCCTATGACAAGCCCATGTTAAATTCATCGCTTCTGCGTCAATTTTGCACCACTTCCGGATCCAAAAAGAACATTTTCATTACTTTTTTGGCGACGCTTTTTTTTTTTGCTGGGCGGCCTAACAAAGAAAAACACATTTTTTTGTCAAAATTCGTTTTTATTATTCAACATAGTTCCCCAAGGCCGTAGCCAGGATTTTAATTCGGAGGGGGTTCAACTTAAAAAAAATATTCATATAATCTCATGTGTAGAAAATTTTATTTATACATAGGTATGTATACAATATTTTTATAATATTAAATTGAGCCGACGGGCTTTTTGGGCAGCAAATAAATCAATTACTTCTTCAGTCGGCACATTTATTCGGCGATGAACGGACATTAATGCCAATCCATTGAGTCTACTCTCGCTAGTCGAATTTCTAAGATACGTCTTTAATCTCTTCATTGTTGAAAATGAAAGTTCGGATGAGTACGTAGTAACTGCAGGGATGGAAAATGCAGTACTATAGTACTTTTTTCAATACTTTTTCACCCCGGTCAGTACCGTAGTACCCCCGCGAATGATTTAGTACCTTTTGTGTAGACATTTTTGAGTCGATATCAGATTTATGGTACAATAGCTTTGACAAAATATTTTAATATTTTGAGAAAGTCTTTATCAACCTTATTTGCTAATATTCTTTTACAAATATGGCAAACCAGACATGTTCATGTGGGAAGAAAATCTCGATTTTGTAAAAGACATAGTCAAAAACACGATTTTTTGAACTTCAAGAATGTTTTAGTCGAAAAAAGAATGCGATTCTGTATTATCGATTTTTTATTTTGGTAGAAAATGTTGTCAAAATTTTATTTCTATATAGAATTTTTGCAAAATTTTATTTTTATAGAAAATTTTGTCAAAATTTTATTTCAATTGAAAATTTTGTACAAATTTTATTTCTATAGGAAATTTTTGCAAAATTTTATTTCTATAGAAAAAATTTTGCAACATTTTTTTTCTACAGATTTTTTTTTTTGCAAAATTTTATTTCTATAGAAAATTTTCGCAAAATTTTATTTATATAGAAAATTTTGTCAAAATTTTATTTTCTTTAAAATTTAGTCTCTTGCAATAATTTTCCAGTGAAATTTTTGTTGAAATTTAGTAAAAAGTACATTTCCTCTCAAAAAATACCTTTTTTGTACTTTCTTAAATATGCACGTTTTGAAATATCTCTTTATGGCACTCTCCAAGTGCTTCCATCGCTGAATTAGGCAGGTTCTTTTCGCAGGTTTGGTGCCATTTCATTTACATATGTGTGTTTGGCTGTTTCGTTGTTGTTGCTATGGCCAAACAAAGCGAGTCATGTTCACAAAAAGAACAACAAACACAAATAAAAAGCAGAAAGACATTTTCCAAAAATGAAATTTGTGGTGCGAGAACAAAAATAATTTGTTTTTTTTTCGACCGTCGTTTGACGGGCTTTTCAACTAGTATTCTATGATTTGTGCAAGTTTTATAGGTAAGCGTTTTTCAAAATAAAACCTCCAGCTTTTCTTCAACACCTTCGATAAGATTTTTCTATGCAGCTAAAAATATATATTTATTTATATAAAAATATTCATTCATTTCGGGGGGGTTTGATCCCCCTCATCCCCCCCCCCCCCCCCGCTCAGTATGCGGCCTTGTAGTTCCCTTCAAGAGCGATACAACGATTATAACGACCTTCCAATTTGTTTATACCATTTTGGTAGTACTCCTACGGTTTTGCCTCAAAATAGGCCTCAGTTTCGGCGATCACCTCTTCATTGCATCCAAATTTTTTCCCTTCGAGCATCCTTTTGAGGTCTGAGAACAAGAAAAAGAAAAAGGGAAGCAATTCGAAGCCCAAATCATGAATTTTTGCCATCGTTCTCAATGACATGTGGCACGGTGCGTTGTCTTGGTGGAACAACACTTTTTTCTTATTTATATGGGGCCGTTTTGCCGCCATTTCGACCTTCAAACGCTCCAATAACGCCATATAATAGTCACTGTTGATGGTTTTTTCCCTTCTCAAGAAAATCGATAAAAAATATTCCATGCGCATCCCAAAAAATGGAGGTCATTACTTTGCCACGCTTCGGAGACGGTTCACCGGTCGCTGTCCACTCAGCCGACTGTCGATTGGACTCAAGAGTGTAGTGATGGAGCCATGTTTCATCCATTTTCACATATCGACGGAAACTCGGGTGTATTACGAGTTAACAGCTGCAAACACCGCTCAAAATCATCAACACGTTGTTGTTTTTGGTCAAATGTGAGGTCGCGCGGCACCCATTTTGCACAGAGCTTCCGAATATCCAAATATTGATGAATGATATGACCAACACGTTCATTTGATATCTTTAAGGCCTCTGCTATCTCGATCAACTTCATTTTACGGTCATTCAAAATCATTTTGTGGATTTTTTTGATGTTTTCGTCGGTAACCACCTCGTTAGGGCGTCCACTGCGTTCACCGTCCTTCGTGTTCATTTCACCACGCTTGAATTTTGCATACCAATCAATTATTGTTGATTTCCCTGGGGCAGAGTCCGGAAACTCATTATCAAGCCAAGTTTTTGCTTCCACCGTATTTTTTCCCTTCAGAAAACAGTATTTTATCAAAACACGAAATTCCTTTTTTTCATTTTTTTCACAATAACAAAATTTGCTTCACAAAAGACGCTCTGTCTCACAAACTAATTGACTTACAGACGTCAAATTTTGACACGAATCATTTGATTCGTTTCAAAATATGCATTTAATACTAGCGACGCCATCTATATAATATGCATTTATTACTAGCGACGCCATCTATGTGTCAGACCGGGGACTTATCAGCCAACATGTTATGTATCGCCCGATTTTTAAAAATTTCCCCTAATAAGCCTATTTTTGGCCATAATGTCTTTTAAACGGCCAATCACAACATCGCAACCTCCACGAAAGTGGTTCTTCTATATTTTTGCGAATCGCCGTCGTCAGAAGATCGACACCTTACGCTCAAAAGTCCAACAAGTTGTAGTCCGGATTGGTTGGCTAATAAGTCCCCGGTCTGACACATAGATGGCGTCGCTAGTATTAAATGCATATTATTTTTATATAGTACCAACCTTCAAATGATTCGTGTCAAAATTTGACGTCTGTTAGTCAATTAGTTTGTGAGATAGAGCGCCTTTTGTGAAGCAACTTTTGTTATTGAGAAAAAAATGGAAAAAAAGGAATTTCGTGTTTTGATAAAATACTGTTTTCCAAAGGGAAAAAATACGGTGGAAGCAAAAACTTAGCTTGATAATGAGTTTCCGGACTCTGCCCCAGGGAAATCAATAATAATTGATTGGTATGCAAAATTCAAGCGTGGTGAAATGAGCACGGAGGACGGTGAACGCAGTGGACGCCCGAAAGAAGTGGTTACCGACGAAAACATAAAAAAATCCACAAAATGATTTTGAATGACTGTAAAATGAAGTTGATCGAGATAGCAGAGGCCTTAAAGATATCAAAGGAACGTGTTGGTCATATCATTCATCAATATTTGGATATTCGGAAGCTCTGTGCAAAATGGCTGCCGCGCGAGCTCACATTTGACCAAAAACAACAATGTGTTGATGATTCTGAGCGGTGTTTGCAGCTGTTAACTCGTAATAAAGGGTGATTCTTTTGAGGTTAGGATTTTCATGCATTAGTATTTGACAGATCACGTGGGATTTCAGACATGGTGTCAAAGAGAAAGATGCTCAGTATGCTTTGACATTTCATCATGAATAGACTTACTAACGAGCCACAACGTCGAATTTTCAGTGAATGGGCCCTAGAAAAGTTGGCAGAAAATCCGCTTTTTTATCGACAAATTTTGTTCAGCGATGAGGCTCATTTCTGGTTGAATGGCTACGTAAATAAGCAAAATTGCCGCATTTGGAGTGAAGAGCAACCAGAAGCCGTTCAAGAACTGCCCATGCATCCCGAAAAATGCACTGTTTGGTGTGGTTTGTACGCTGGTGGAATCATTGGACCGTATTTTTTCAAAGATGCTGTTGGACGCAACGTTACGGTGAATGGCGATCGCTATCGTTCGATGCTAACAAACTTTTTGTTGCCAAAAATGGAAGAACTGAACTTGGTTGACATGTGGTTTCAACAAGATGGCGCTACATGCCACACAGCTCGCGATTCTATGGCCATTTTGAGGGAAAACTTCGGAGAACAATTCATCTCAAGAAATGGACCGGTAAGTTGGCCACCAAGATCATGCGATTTGACGCCTTTAGACTATTTTTTGTGGGGCTACGTCAAGTCTAAAGTCTACAGAAATAAGCCAGCAACTATTCCAGCTTTGGAAGACAACATTTCCGAAGAAATTCGGGCTATTCCGGCCGAAATGCTCGAAAAAGTTGCCCAAAATTGGACTTTCCGAATGGACCACCTAAGACGCAGCCGCGGTCAACATTTAAATGAAATTATCTTCAAAAAGTAAATGTCATGGACCAATCTAACGTTTCAAATAAAGAACCGATGAGATTTTGCAAATTTTATGCGTTTTTTTTTTAAAAAAAGTTATCAAGCTCTTAACAAATCACCCTTTACAACCGAGTTTTTCCGTCGGTATGTGACAATGGATGAAACATGGCTCCATCAATACACTCCTGAGTCCAATCGATAGTCGGCTGAGTGGACAGCGACCGGTGAACCGTCTCCGAAGCGTGGAAAGAATCAAAAGTCCGCTGGCAAATAATGGCCTCTGTTTTTTGGGATGCGCATGGAATACTTTTTATCGATTATCTTGAGAAGGGAAAAACCATCAACAGTGACTATTATATGGCGTTATTGGAGCGTTTGAAGGTCGAAATCGCGGCAAAACGGCCCCATATGAAGAAGAAAAAAGTGTTGTTCCACCAAGACAACGCACCGTGCCACAAGTCATTGAGAACGATGGCAAAAATTCATGAATTGGGCTTCGAATTACTTCCCCACCCACCGTATTCTCCAGATCTGGCCCCCAGCGACTTTTTCTTGTTCTCAGACCTCAAAAGGATGTTCGCAGGGAAAAAGTTTGGCTGCAATGAAAAGGTGATCGCCGAAACTGAGGCCTGAAGGAGTACTACCAAAATGGTATCAAAAAATTGGAAGGTCATTATAATCGTTGTATCGCTATTGAAGGGAACTATGTTGAATAATAAAAACGAATTTTGACAAAAAAATGTGTTTTTCTTTGTTAGACCGGGGACTTATCAGCCAACCTGTTAGACAAAACATCATTTACATTTTTCTGCTACTATTTTCTTTTCAAACTTTGGACTTTACATGGCATTAACAGAATTCAATAAATTATAAAATTAATATTTGTGGTTATTCTATTGCTAATGTTAATGAATTGTTATTGTGAATGGCGTATAATTGTACAATAGTCGAGACAAAAACCAAATACATTATTGTACATTACAAATGTTTCAATTCTACTATCATGAATGTTTCCGCTACCATCACAATTGTGTTTTATTCGAACATTTTAAAAAATTATCGTGAATGTATAAGAGTGTATACAAATTTCGAAAGTTTATCAAACGACTGGATAAACAATTTCCCTTGAATTTTCGAAAACACAATGAACCGGTCCATATTTCGAATTATTCCGAAATTTATTACTATAGCAAATTCCAATATATTTAACAATTTTAACGAATTCCATTCACATGCCATAATCGAAATGTACAAAAAATTATTCTTTAGTTTGATTCACAATGGCAATTATGAATTCACAATCAGTAAGTTAATTTTAACTGAAATGTCGATAAGCAAAACATGAATGTTGATATCGATAACACAGTTTTCGTTACATTTGTTTGTTTTTCAGTGTCTACATATACAAAAGAAAAAAATTCTTTTGCATGATGCGTAATGATTTTCTATTTATAATTAAAGAAAATTTCTATTTATAATTAAAAAAAGAAAACTTCGCTTGATTCAAATTTCGTTCCTGATAAAAGAAGTCTCTTCTTTCATGTAATACATCCAGCGTTACCGTTGTGTCACTTTAGTGGCAAATTTGCCACTTTTTTGGCCGGTGCCACTTTTCCAATAATGTATGCCACTTTTTCAAACGTTTAAAATTTATGGGAAGTTAACATCATACATACACAGAAAAAAAAGTGTCTCGTAAATTTAAGAAGATTTTTACAATAATCTATTACAATAATTTTCCAGAATTTTAGTTCATTTTTCGTATCTTCAACGAAAATTAACTACTCGAAAGGAAATTTTACAAATTCTAAGTAGCAATCGTTTAGTTCATGGCCTACAAAATACGATGGAAATTTCCTTAAAAAATTTCTTAACTGGTAGTTAAAAATTCGTTTGTCATGCTATAAAACTACTTGTGAAATGTAAAGTATTTTCTAAATAATAAGTGCAATTTACCATAAGATTTTTTTGTATGAGAAAATATTTTTTACGAAAAATGAACTTGAAAGTGGATAGCAATTTCTTACTGACAATTCCTATAGTTAATAATTGTTGGTAAAAAAATACCCAATGAAATATTTTTAGTTCACATGTAATTAAATTTATAGACATTTTCGTCAAAAATGGGTAGATATCATTTCATGAAGTTTTTGCTAATTTTAAGTTAAACGTTTCATCGTTCTTATACTGATATGTATTTAAGAGTATTGTTTTTAGAGTAAATTGTGGACAGATGCGATGAACTAATGCATAGTATAGAGATATTTCTCGTCAAAGTGGAATATGTTTAATGTAAAGATGATGTTACTTGAAATTTTTTTGAGAGTGAGAGCATGCAATGCAATAATGAGAAATGGTAGCGAATGATGGGGATGTTGTGTATATCTGAGCGTGGGGTTGTTTTTGTTCTTTCAGTGGTTTCTGTGTGTGTGTTTATTATTCGCGAATGGTATATTTGTCTGGATGAGGTGTTGTTTTCAATGAAGACACATGTGTTTTTGTTGTTGTAGGAATGTTTTGGTTTTGCTTGGGTTTGTTTGGCATGCTTCAGTTGTATAGTTGGCGTTGGCGTGGGCTGTTGCATCTTTTTAGCAAGTATGTAACAAGGGAATATAAAGGTATGGAATATTTTGGTTTTTTGCGACATATATTGGTGTTTGTTTATTAAAACTTTGAAATGAAAGTTATTAATATTTTTGCGATGAGATGTACGATGGCGAAGTGATGATCGGTAGCTTAGAAAAAAGTTATTAAGAATGTTCAATATTTAGGAAAAAATGCTGAAATGGAAAGTATATTGAAATTGTTTTATCTAATTTAATTTTTATTATTCAATGTAAAAAATAAATATTCAATTTCAGAGTAACTCCAGATGAATTTGGAAAATTGTTTGTTACACCTCAGCGTATAGTTTAATGATAAATAGGTAAGAGTTCTTTTTCAATGTGGTTTTCTTTTAAAAAATAATATTCTTTATGTCTATTATTATTTGCTAATTATTATTATTATTATTTTTTTAACAAGTTTCATGTTTTTCTTTGTTGTAAAAAAATATCTAAGTTAAGAGCAACCCCAGATGGATTCGGGCAAATTTTTATATTTCTCCTAATATAATTTAATAGAGAAGTGGTAAGTTTTCTTTTAAATATTGGCTTTCTTCTCACTAGAATATTTACGTTTTAATGACATTTTTATTGTCAAAAATGACAGGTTTTTAATACCTTATTTTAGTATTACTTTAATCAAATATTTTTGGAACATTTTTGTTACACCTCAGCATATAGTTTAATCATAAATTGGTAAGTATTCTTTTAAAAATGTGGTTTTCTTTTAAAAAGGACATTTTTATTTATATCATTATTTGCTAACTATTATTATTATTATTATTTTTTTTTGAAACTAGTTTAATGTTTTTCTTTGTTGTAAAATAAATATTTAATTTCAGAGCAACCCCAAGATGGATTCGGGCATATTTTTATATTCCTCCTCAGCGTATAATTTAATAGAGAAGTGGTAAGTTTTCTTTTAAAATTTGGCTTTCTTTTCACTAGAATATGTAAATTTTTATGACCTTTTTATGATCAAAATTACATGTTTTAATACCTTATTTTAGTATTACATTAATCAAATATTTTTGGAAAGCAATTTAATATTTTTATTGTAAAAAACAAATATTTAATTTCAGAATAACAATTTGGAAACATTTTTATGAATTGGTAAGCTTCCTTTAACATTCTTTTAACCAGAATATTTAGTTTTTTTTATGCATATTATTTCTTTAATTAGATTTTTTGGAAACCAATTTTATGTTTTCTATTTAATGTAAAAAATAAATATTTAATTTCAGAGTATCCCCAAATGAATTTCGATAACTTTTTAACCTCAGCGTACAATTTAATAGAGAATTGGTAAGTTTTATATTAAAACTTTGGCTTTCTTTTGACAAGAATATTTATTGTATTATGTCCTTCACATCGATAACAACACAGTTTTATGAGTTAATATATTACTTAATTCATTATTTCTCTAATTGTTTCAGGTACAAACTTTATGAAGTACTTTTATCTAAGAAAAGTTGAATTCCTTACACCATTTAATAAAATGCCCCCAAATATGGTAAGTTACAAGCTAATTTAAAGAGATTAAAAATTATATTTTATTACATGTTAATTTTTAACAATTTTCATTGTTCCTTCCATTTTTTTCAGCAAGATATGTAACGATGAATAAAAAACTAAGGAAAAGTCAAAATGTCCAAATAGCGAGTTAAAATAAACTACTTTCTTGTTCCACGTGGTCATAATTTTTATTCACAAAAACATTGTATTAAGAACTCTCATCATAAGTTTTTATAATAAAGTACTTTTGCTTAAAGAAAGTTGAATTTTAATGTATGAAAATTTTCATAATAGTAAAACGGGTTGTTGTTCCTTTAATTATTTAATTTCTCCGTACTGTGGAATGATTGATTTAAAAATAGTTTAGTCGTCGACATTTTAAAGAGACTGTTAACCACTTTTTATTATCGGGTTTCCCAAAAATAAGCAGGTAAACCAAAATAATACTGACTTTTTAACTTGGTAGGGGTATATAAATCTTATGGTGTTGTAAAAATGAACTAAAATACAATGTTATAGATTAACTAAAATTTAAGAGAATTATAAACTAGACAAGTTGAAAAAAATCTTAAGGGCTAAATCATGGTCAATATTACTACAGTTTAGTTCATTTTGCAATGGAAAAGGGTTCACTGTTTTTTCAGTGTAGATGCGTTATTCAGAAAATGTGATATTATGTACCAACAATAAACAGATGTCGTCCGTTAAATCTTAATATATTTGAGCGGCTATAATTCAATTTAGGTTATGTCAAATTTATTTTCTTGGAATTAAATATCGTTTCTATGATTATATGATAATTATCAAAATGTTTAAGGTTTGTAGTGCGACCGCAAAGAACAATTGATGATGGATCCCATGAGACCTCAGTTAAAAAGGTTTGCAATCACTTTTGGAGACTGATTGTTGTATTTCGGCAGACTATAATTCTGATAAAATATATTTAACAAAATTATTCTATTAGAAATATACACGCAAAAAAATAATTCTTTCCTCCCAAACGAAATTTTAGACAAACAAAGTTCGTTTCTCATTTGCTTTTCGTTGAAAGGAAGTGTATTTGGAAGAACAGTATATTTTTTTTGTGATAAACGTTTATTCTTTTCCAGGATGTAAAAACAATTTTATAAAGACTAACTCAAAAAAATTTTTTCTGACTAATTGCATTTTCCCTCACATCTTTCTCACTTCCACGAATTTTTTTAGTTCTTAGCACCTTTTTCTGTAACACAAACAATGTAGAAGAAATTATACGATTTTATAAATTTTTAACATTTTTTTTTTACCTTTCGCCTGGACGGAGAATCGAACCGCGGACCATGCAATTTGTAAGCCAACACACTATCCACTGAGCCATGTAGCCGTTATTGTCATCAATAGACAATTACCCATATAACTAAGTTATATTTATATAGCATAGCTTGCGGCGCCCACGAGCCGATTAAACAAAGTTTATTTAACAGAAAAATACATTTAGTTGGTCACCGTGGAGCAGTGGTTGCTACGCCTGACTTGCATGCCAAGGGTCGTGGGTTCGATCCCTGCTTCGACCAAAGTTTTTTTTTTTTTTTTTTTTTTACATATATTCCAGATATGATCGGAAGATTCCGAAAAAAATTTTCAACATTACATTCTACTATATTAAACTTTTACTATGAACTGTAAAATGTGTCTTATTAAAGACCTAAATTTAGAAAAGAACAGTGTTTGATATAAACGAAATGGACTGTGTTGTTGGTTCAAAAATAACTTTTTTATTGAAAAAATAAAAATTTTGTAACAAACGAATTTTTTTGGTGATAAAAGTGTATACTTTTCGAAGCAATTCAAAAAACTCTAACAAAAGAAAAACGTTTTCGGTACACGTTTTCCAAACGTTTTTTTTCTTTGCGTGTACATACTTTTTTAAAAAGAATTATATTGCAGTTAGTGAATTAGCAGATATCGACTATAAAAATTCTTGTTATATTAAAGAAATTACAAAAATATACATAGGCCATGAAGCCAAATCAGAAATTATTTCAGAATGCATCTCTGAAACTGGTACTACTACAGTAAAAACTTATATTTTAAAATTTTACCCTAAAATTGTAACATTTTATTATGAATTGACATAATAAAAAAATGGAATAATACAAAATTCTTACGTTAATAAAGAGAATGTGCCACTTTTTAAAAATAATTGTGCCAATTTTTTTGACGTTTGCCACTTTTTGTGCCACTTTTTGAAAATTCCCAACGGTAACGCTGAATACATTGAAATATCGATATATATCCAGAATATATAAAATATGTATATATTCTTGATCTCGAAGAAATTCTAAGAAGACAAAATGATGTCCGTTTTGATATCTGTTATAATTATGACACAGCCTTCAATCGTCCTGAAATTTGTCACAGAATCGTTTTTATATCTGCAATCAAGTCAAGTTCAACGATGGGCTGTATCGGTCCATGTTGATATGGCCCCCATATAAACAGACAGCCCGATTTGGGGTCTTAATCATGGAAACCCCGCAATTTTACCCGATTTGCCTGAAATTGTAAATCTAGAGATATTTAGGTTCGTATAGAAATGAAATATTGAGAACATTTCCTATAGAAAAGAAATTGTCACAAAAGTTTCTGTAGAAATGAAATTTTCACAAAATTTCCTATAGCAATGAAATTATCAGTAAATTTCCAAAAAAAAATTAAATTTTCACAAAATTTCCAATAGAAATTAAATTTTCACAAAAATTCCTATTAAATTTTGAGAAAATTTTCTTATAGAATTGAAATTTTGAAAAAAATTCATACAGAAATGAAATTTTGGGGAAAATTTCCTTTTGAGAAAATTTCCTATAGAAATTAAATTTTCACAAAATTTTCTGTATAAATGAAATTTTCAAATATAAATAAAATTTTGAGAAAATTTTCATAGAAATGAAATTTTGAGAAAAATTTCCTTTAGAAATTAAATTTTGAGAAAATTTCCTACAAAAATAAAATTTTGACAAAATTTCCAATAGAAATGAAATTGTGAGAAAATTCCTTTTAGACATGAAATTTCCACAAAATTTTCTGTAGAAATGACATTTTGAGAAAATTTTTTATTGAAATTAAATTTTCACAAAATTTTCTGTAGAAATTAAACTTTGAAAACATTTCCTATAGAAATGAAATTTTGAGAAAATTTCCTGTCGAAATGAAATTTTCACAAAATTTTCTATAGAAATGAAATTTTGAGAAAGTTTGCTATGGAAATGCAATTTTCACAAAATTTCCTATAGAAATGAAATTTTGAGAAAATTTTGTTATAGAATTGAAATTTTGAAAAAATTTCCTATAGAAATTAAGTTTTGAGAAAATTTCCAACAGAAATGAAATTTTAAGACATTTTTCTATAGGTCGGAAGGTTCAAGTGTGGTTCATTGTTGGGTTTCATGAACTGCCTGAATTTATTCTGCTAATTGGTTGATAGTTTTGCTGCAAGTAGAGGATGCTGATGAGGAATGTGGTAATTCCGAAACGTGCGTCCATCCAACCATCTTGCAGTCTATAGGGCTTTGCCCAAATAAATTTGACAAACATTCTTTTCCTCTGTTGGTTAAGCTACACTTGTAGTTTAGTCAATGTATGATTTTAAGCTGAAATCAAAAAACAACAACTAGAATTAAAAATTTTGAAAAAAATTCATATAGAAATTAAATTTTGAGAAAATTTGCTATAGAAATGACATTTTGGGGAAAATTTCCTTTTGAAATGAAATTTTGCGAAATTTTCAAATATAAATAAAATTTTGAGAAAATTTCCTATAGAAATTAAATTTTGAGAAAATTTACTACAAAAATAAAGTTTTGACAAAATTTCCTATAGAAATGATTTTGTGAGTAAATTTCCTATAGAAATGAATTTTAAACAAAATTTCTTATAGAAATGAAATTTTGAGCAAATTCCCTATAGACATGAAATTTCCACAAAATTTTCTATAGACATGAAATTTCCACAAAATTTTCTGTAGAAATGACATTTTGAGAAAATTTCTTATTGAAATGAAATTTTCACAAAATTTCCTATAGAAATGAAATTTTCACAAAATTTCCTATAGAAACTAAATTTTCACAAAATTTTCTGTAGAAATTCAACTTTTAAAACATTTCCTATAGAAATGAAATTTTGAGAAAATTTCCTATCGAAATGAAATTTTAAGAAAATTTCCTGTCGAAATGAAATTTTTAGAAAGTTTCCTATGGAAATGTAATTTTGAGAAAGTTTCCTATGGAAATGTAATTTTGAGAAAGTTTTCTATGGAAATGCAATTTTCACAAAATTTCCTATAGAAATGAAATTTTCAGAAAATTTTCTTATAGAATTGAAATTTTGAAAAAATTTCCTATAGAAATTAAATTTTGCGAAAATTTCCAACAGAAATGAAATTTTGAGAAATCTTTTTATAGAAATGAAATTTTGAGAAAGTTTCCTATAAAAATGAAATTTTTACAAAATTTCCTATAGAACTGAAATTTTGAGAAAATTCCCTATAAACATGAAATTTTCACACAATTCCCTATAAAATGACATTTTCACAAAATCTCCTATAGAAAAAAAAAAATTTCTATAGAAATAAAATCTAAACAACATTTACTATAGAAATTTTCCTATAAAAATTATTATTTTTTTTTTAAATTTCCTATAGAAATTAAAAGTTTTAATTTAAAACTTTAAATTTATCTTCGAGATTTAAAATTTTCTTCAAAAGAACCCACAGTGAATCTTCTGAAATCTGCACTCTCTGAAAAGCGAGCGAGTGTGAAAAGTGGACAATTTTTGTGAAACGTTTGCTATATTATGACATTATAAGTGGACACCTAGCAAACGTGCACAAAATTTAGGGAACCATGGATGTTCACTTCTGAGAGGTTTCACTGTATTATATATGTTCATGGTGGTTGGTATTTAAGATTGGGTCTGCCTTACTTAAGACTGTATGTACTTGTTTTTATACCCTTCACCACTACTGTGGTACAGGGTATAATAAGTTTGTGCATTTGTATGTAACGCCAAGAAGGAAAAGTCTGAGACCCATCGTTTAGTATACCGATCGTCTTAGAATTAAATTCTGAGTCGATTTAGCGATGTCCGTCTGTCTGTCTGTCTGTCTGTCTATCTGGCTGTCTGTCTGTCTGTCTGTCTGTTCATGTATTTTTGTGCGCAAAGTACAGGTCGCAGTTTAATTCCGATCGTCCTCAAATTTGGCATAGGGTTGTTTTTTGGGACAAAGACAATCGCTATTGGTTTTGGAAAAAATCGGTTCAGATTTAGATATAGCTGCCATATATATTTATCCCCGATCTGGTCATAATTGGCGTGTTTATCAACCGATGTTCTAGAAATTCAGTACATCCGAATATTTTATGAGTCTCGAAAAACTTGCAAAATATCAGCTAAATCGGTTCAGATTTAGATATAGCTCCCATATATATCTTTCGTCCGATTTAGACTCATATGACCACAGAGGCCAAAGGTTACTACCGATTTTCGTGAAATTTTGCATAAGGAGTAGAATTGATATTCTACCAATGCCTGGTAAATTTGATTGAAATCGGTTCAGATTTAGATATAGCTCCCATATATATCTTTCGTCCGATTTGCACTTATATGGCCTCAAAAGCCAGAGTTTTGCCGTGATTTGGTTCAAATTTTGCACAAGGAGTACGTTTAACAGTATCGGTAAGTGTGCCAAATTTGGTTGAAATCGGTTCCGATTTAGATATAGCTCCCATATATATCTTTCGTCCGATTTGAACTTATATGGTCTCAAAAGCCAGAGTTTTGCCGCGATTTGGTTCAAAATTTGCACAAGGAGTACGTTTAACAGTATCGGTAAGTGTGCCAAATTTGGTTGAAATCGGTTCTGATTTAGATATAGCTCCCATATATATCTTTCGCCCGATTTATACTCAAATGACCACGGGGGCCAAAGTTAAACTCCCATTTACGTGAAATTTTGCAGAGATACCTGAATTATTATTCTAACTATGCATGTCAAATTTAGTCGAAATCGGTTCAGATTATATATAGCTCCCGTTATATGTACACCAGAGTTGGGAAAATATGGTAGACAATTTCATATTTTAGATCCATTTTCAATGGAATTTTCCTCCAATTGACTGCATAGTTTCCACGGAGAATATATTTAATATGATATTTAAGTGTGTCAAGTTTGATCTAATTTGGTTCAGAATTAGATAAAGCCTCCAAATATTCGTATTCCCGGTTTATACAAATATGGCCAAAATTTCCACACTTTACACAAAGTTCTGTGATAATTTCCCCATATCTTAGTCATATCCTACACACTGTAATGCAAGACTTTCCACAGAACGGTTGAGTTTTAAATAAGGCTCCAAGTCGCCCGACTAGACCAAATAATATATCACAACCCACACTTGACCACATATCTTGGCAAGATTTAATCCTTGTAAAATCGGCACTGCTGAGTAGCAAAAATTGTAAATGTTACTCAAATTGTCCTATATCTCGAATACATAAGTATCGCCTGATAAATCGCAAATGCTCTTTTGTACAATTGCCTCAAAATTTCTCTCGCTTCATATTTCCCATATTTATACCCTTCACCACAACTGTGGTACAGGGTATAATAAGTTTGTGCATTTGTATGTAACGCCAAGAAGGAAAAGTCTGAGACCCATCGTTTAGTATACCGATCGCCTTAGAATTAAATTCTGAGTCGATTTAGCGATGTCCGTCTGTCTGTCTGTCTGTCTGTCTGTCCGTCTGTCTGTTGATGTATTTTTGTGTGCAAAGTACAGCTCGCAGTTTTAGTCCGATTGTCCTAAAATTTGGTATAGGGTCCTGTTTCGGCTCAAAGACGATCCCTATTGATTTTGGAAAAAATCGGTTCAGATTTAGATATAGCTGCCATATATATTTTTCACCGATCTGGTCATAATTGGCGTGTATATCAACCGATCTTCCTCAAATTCCGTACATCCGAATATTTTATGAGTTTTGAAAAACTTACAAAATATCAGCCAAATCGGTTCAGATTTAGATATAGCTCCCATATATAGCTTTCGCCCGATTTACACTCATTTGCCCACAGAGGCCAATTTTTTGCTCCGATTTAGTTGAAATTTTGCACAGGGAGTAGAATTAGCATTATAGCTATGTGTGTCAAATTTGGTTGAAATCGGTTCAGATTTAGATATAGCTCCCATATATAGCTTTCGCCCGATTTACATTCAAATGACCACAGAGGCCAATTTTTTGCTCCGATTTAGTTGAAATTTTGCACAGGGAGTAGAATTAGCATTGTAGCTATGCGTGCCAAATTTGGTTGAAATCGGTTCAGATTAAGATATAGCTCCCATATATAGCTTTCGCCCGATTTACACTCATATGACCACAGAGGCCAATCTTTTACTCCGATTTAATTTAAATTTTGCACAGGGAGTAGAATGAGCATTGTAGCTATGCGTGCCAAATTTGGTTGAAATCGGTTCAGATTTAGATATAGCTCCCATATATAGCTTTCGCCCGATTTACACTCATATGACCACAGAGGCTAATTTTTTACTCCGATTTAGTTGAAATTTTGCACAGGGAGTAGAATTAGCATTGTTGCTTTGCGTGCCAAATTTGGTTGAAATCGATTCAGATTTAGATATAGCTCCCATATATATGTTTTTCTGATTTCGACAAAAATGGTCAAAATACCAACATTTTCCTTGTTTTTTACTAACATTGTGTTCCACCCTAGTCCATTAGCCGACTTAAATTTTGAGTCTATAGATTTTGTAAAAGTCTATCAAATTCTGTCCAAATCGAGTGATATTTAAATGTGTGTATTTGGGACAAACCTTTATATATAGCCCCCAACACATTTGACGGATGTGATATGGTATCGAAAATTTAGATCTACAAAGTGGTGCAGGGTATAATATAGTCGGCCCCGCCCGACTTTAGACTTTCCTTACTGGTTTTTACTAACATTGTGTTCCACCCTAGTGCATTAGCCGACTTAAATATTGAGTCTATAGATTTTGTAGAAGTCTATCTAATTCGGTCCAGATCGAGTGATATTTAAATGTATGTATTTGGGACAAACCTTTATATATAGCCCCCAACACATTTGATGGATGTGATATGGTATCGAAAATTTAGATCTACAAAGTGGTGCAGGGTATAATATAGTCGGCCCCGCCCGACTTTAGACTTTCCTTACTGGTTTTTTATTAACAATGTGTTTCATTCCAGGGCGTTAGCCGACTTCAATTTTAATTCTAGAGATTTTGTAGAAGTACAAAACATTGTCTCCATTATAAGTATTTGTATCTGGAAATGCAAACCTTTATATAGCTCCCAGCAAATTTGAAGTAGTTGAGATGGTAACACAAATGTTGGTCTACATGGTGGTGAAGGGTATAATATAGTCGGCCCCGCCCGACTTTAGACTTTACTTACTTGTTTTTTTATACCCTTCACCACTACTGTGGTACAGGGTATAATAAGTTTGTGCATTTGTATGTAACGCCAAGAAATAGTGGTCATAGACCCATCTTTTAGTATACCGATCGGCTTAGAATTAAATTCTGAGTCGATTTAGCGATGTCCGTCTGTCTGTCTGTCTGTCCGTCCGTCTGTCTGTATATGTAATTTTGTGCACAAAGTACAGCTCGCAATTTAAGTTCGATCGTCCTCAAATTAGGCATAGGGCCGTTTCTTGGGACAGAGACAATCGCTATTGGTTTTGAAAAAAATCGGTTCAGATTTAGATAAAGCTGCCATATAAAGGGTGATTCTTTTGAGGTTAGGATTTTCATGCATTAGTATTTGACAGATCACGTGGGATTTCAGACATGGTGTCAAAGAGAAAGATGCTCAGTATGCTTTGACATTTCATCATGAATAGACTTACTAACGAGCAACGCTTGCAAATCATTGAATTTTATTACCAAAATCAGTGGCAGAAAATCCGCTTTTTTATCGACAAATTTTGTTCAGCGATGAGGCTCATTTCTGGTTGAATGGCTACGTAAATAAGCAAAATTGCCGCATTTGGAGTGAAGAGCAACCAGAAGCCGTTCAAGAACTGCCCATGCATCCCGAAAAATGCACTGTTTGGTGTGGTTTGTACGCTGGTGGAATCATTGGACCGTATTTTTTCAAAGATGCTGTTGGACGCAACGTTACGGTGAATGGCGATCGCTATCGTTCGATGCTAACAAACTTTTTGTTGCCAAAAATGGAAGAACTGAACTTGGTTGACATGTGGTTTCAACAAGATGGCGCTACATGCCACACAGCTCGCGATTCTATGGCCATTTTGAGGGAAAACTTCGGAGAACAATTCATCTCAAGAAATGGACCGGTAAGTTGGCCACCAAGATCATGCGATTTGACGCCTTTAGACTATTTTTTGTGGGGCTACGTCAAGTCTAAAGTCTACAGAAATAAGCCAGCAACTATTCCAGCTTTGGAAGACAACATTTCCGAAGAAATTCGGGCTATTCCGGCCGAAATGCTCGAAAAAGTTGCCCAAAATTGGACTTTCCGAATGGACCACCTAAGACGCAGCCGCGGTCAACATTTAAATGAAATTATCTTCAAAAAGTAAATGTCATGGACCAATCTAACGTTTCAAATAAAGAACCGATGAGATTTTGCAAATTTTATGCGTTTTTTTTAAAAAAAAGTTATCAAGCTCTTAACAAATCACCCTTTATATTTATCCCCGATTTGGTCATAGTTAGCGTGTTTATCAACCGATTTTCTTGAAATACCGTACATCCAAATATTTTATGAATCTCGAAAATCTTGCAAAATATCAGCCAAATCGGTTCAGATTTACATATAGCTCCCATATATATCTTTCGTCCGATTTAGACTCATATGACCACAGAGGCCAAAGTTTACTACCAATCTTCGTGAAATTTTGCACAGAGGGTAGAATTGGCATTCTACCAATGTTTGGTAAATTTGATTGAAATCGGTTCAAATTTAGATATAGCTCCCATATATATCTTTCGTCCGATTTGAACTTATATGGCCACAAAAGCCAGAGTTTTGCCGTGATTTGCTTCAAATTTTGCACAAGGGGTACGTTTAATAGTATCGTTAAGTGTGTCGAATTTTGTTAAAATCGGTTCAGATTTAGATATAGCTCACATATATATCTTTCGCCCGATTTGGACTTATATGGTCTCAAAAGCCAGAGTTTTGCCCTGACCTACTTCAAATTTTGCACAAGCGGTACTTTTAACGATACTATTGTATGTGCCAAATATGGTCAAAATCGATTCAGATTTAGATATAGCTCCCATATATATCTTTCGTCCGATTTGAACTTATATGGCCTCAAAATCCAGGGTTTTGTCGTGATTTGCTTCAAAGCAAAGTTATAAACCCATTTACGTGACATTTCGCATAGATAGCAGAATTATTATTCTAACTATACATGTCAAATTTAGTCAACATCGGTTCAGATTATATATAGCTCCCATATATACGTACACCAGAGTTGGGGAAATATGGTAGACTGTTACACATTTTAGACCCATTTTCAATGGAAGTTTCCTCCAATTAACTGGATAGCGTTAGCCGATTTAAATTTTAGTTCTAGAGATTTTGTAGAAGTAAAAAAATTGTCTCCTTTATATAGCTTCCAGCAAATGTGAAGTAGTTGAGATGGTAACACAAATTTTGGCCTACATAGGGGTGAAGGGTATAATATAGTCGGCCCCGCCCGACTTTAGACTTTACTTACTTGTTTTAAGCTCGGTATATCTAGTGACATACCAATTTTTGAAAAAAGTCGAAATTTTGAAAATTCGAACTTTTTAGAAAATAGGATTTTTCAAAACCACTTTTTTTTGGAATTTTTTAAATTTCATAAATTTTTAAAAATAAAAAAATTTCCAAAATTTTCTGATTTGTAATTTTTCATATTTCGGTTCTTGGATACAGGTACAGATACAGTCCCCCATCTTGCATCCATAATTAGTATACACTCCTCCTTAAAACACCGACATACAAAATGCATTCTTCTGTCATGTCATTATGATATACATCAGTAGGCCGCCTTAAGATACAATCAACATCTTCTTTGTCCATGCGAATTATATCCCAATCAATAGGGGTCTGCTTTGTTGTCGATCAGAAAATTTCAAACAAAAGAAAATATAATGATCTTAACACAAAACATGTCCTGTTCAAGAAGACAGCAAACAGAATCTATAAAAAAATTCCTTTATGACAGGTTGCGCATGCGCAGTACGAAAAGAAACAAGATGAACTTAAGCTTCAAGCTTTCGGTTCTCTGGGTGACTTTTCTTTTGTTCATGGATTCGCAGGCAATGATGATAGAACCCAAAATGCATTCTACTCTTGCAGAAGCCGTTGTATTTCCGGTTTTTTGTTGATGGTTTTTGTTTTTGTGACCAAATGCCTAAAGACAATAAAGTAAACGGTTAACAGTTTATGATCGTAAACCAAGAGTTAGCCACACAAAAACCAAGAAAAAACTTAACGGCAACTGTTGTTTATAAACAAACAGATTTAGTACGTGGGCCAAGTCATTGAACTTGACTTAATCGCAACAATGATTTTTATGAAAACTTGAAAATTAACACAGAATATTTTCATTGAATTTCAATAAGCCAGTCCCTTTTTGAAATATTTTCTCCCAGCCCCTCCAAGTGCTAATAACCAATGCATTTGCATTTAAAATCTAAATTTCAATTATAGAAAAAAATCTTTCGATTCCCCAATTTAATATGCAATACTCATAGAGCGATTTGTGTTATTTTTTTAATTCTAATAAAAAAACTGTCACAATTTATTTTAGATTATTCCGTCTTCGTGCAAATGAAATAAATTACGTTGAATTATTGCCATTGCTTACTCACTCTGGGTATACTCTGGGCATTCTGACTGACAAACCCACTTTTTTGTTTGGGACCACCTTAATTATGCTACACCTCTACATGTCTGGACCCCTCTTCTTTAAGGTATCCTTATGAAGATGCCACAAATCATACAAAAGCGTCAAAGTATCTTTACCTGTTTTGCATATTAATTTCAAAAGCTTTCCAGATTTACTGACTTATTAGTAAAACAAATAAAAGTAATGCGCCACACGAATGTGTCAGAGAACCTGGTTCCAACCAAGAGAAATTAACAAAACAAAACTCCAAAGTATCATAATACCCCATATTTAAAGTCAGTCAAACAGAAAATTATTTAAGGCACAGTATTCCGAAACACCATTTTATATACACAATTTTAAATATATACCAGCCGAACCCGGCCCGCTTCACCCAGAGCAAAATGTTATTTTTGGGTGGTGACCATCCTCTGTTGGTTAAGCTACACTTGTAGTTTAGTCAATATATGGTTTTAAGCTGCAATAAAAAACAACAACAATGCTTAAAGAACAAAACCTACAATAACAAAACAAAAAGAATGGAAATCAAACTTTGACAAAATTTTCAATAAAATTAAAATGTTGACAACATTCTCTGTAGAATTAAAATTTTGAAAACATTTTCTCTAGAAGTAAAATTTTGCCAAAAGTTTCTATAGAAATAAAATTTTGACAAAATTTTCTGTAGAAATAAAATTTTGACAAAATTTTCTATAGAAATAAAATTTTATTATTTTATTTATGTGGACCAATTTTTGCATGGTTGTTAGAGACTATATACCAACACCATGTACCAAATTTCAGCACAATCGGATGAAATGTGCTTCTCTTTGAGGCTCCGCAAGCCAAATCTGGGGATCGGTTTATATGGGGGCTATATATAATTATGGACCGATATGGACCAATTTTTGCGTGGTTGTTAGAGACCATATACTAACACCACGTACCAAATTTCAAACGGATCGGATTAAGTTTGCTCCTCTAAGAGGCTCCGGAGGTCAAATCTGGGGATCGGTTTATATGGGGGCTATATATAATTATGGACCGATATGGACTAATTTTTGCATGGTTGTTAGAGACCATATTTCACCACGACCCAGATTAAATATACTTTATGGGGTCTTAGAGCAATATTTCGATGTGTTACAAACGGAATGACAAAGTTAATATACCCCCCATCCTATTGTGGAGGGTATAAAAAATCGGGGAACTTTTCTTTAGGTTGTAAACGATCGAAAAAAGAAGGCGGTATTTGTCTAGACGCCACCATTCCTGAAAATTTCAAGCAAATCGGAGAATTAGATACCCATATTAACTTCATAGCCCCATTTTTCCCTGTAAATTTCAAGTAAATCCGAGAAGTTTTGTTTTTTGTTACTATTGGTTTCTTTTTCAATCATTATTATTGTTTAAAATGAAATGAAATTATTTTCACTGTACTTTAAAAAAAAATCGGGAAAAGGTCTTTCTCTCCGACCAAATATCGAAAACTAATGTAGCGGGTCTTTGTCTAGATGCCAACCTCAGCCCTGAAAATTTCAAGCAAATCGAAGAACTTAAGTTCAATTTTCAAACAGTCGGGCAAGGGGGAGGTCCCACTCCCCAACCAGATATCAAGAAATGGGGTACCCTATTTTTTACGGCATGGTCAACATCTACGTTCTCTGAAAATTTCAACTAAATGGCATTATCCGTTTTCGATCGCAAGTTAATTGGAGAACTAAAGTCATTGGGCTTCAAAAGTCAGGCAAGGGCAGGCTTCCCTCCACGTCCAAATATGAGAATATAATATACCCTATTTTAATTCCACGTCCTCTGCGAATTTCAAGTAAATCGGAGAAAATTAGTTTTTTCACTGCACTTATAAAATAACATAAGTCGGACAAAGGGCAGGTCTCCTCCTTGACCAAATATCGAAAAAATAAAGTAGCGGATTTTTGCCTAGAGGCCACCCCTAACCTTTCCTGAAAATTTCATGCAAATCGGAGAACCTTTGTCCAATTTTTAAAAAGTCAGACATAGGGGAGGTCCCCGTCCGCGACCAGGTGTCAAAAAATGAGGTACCCTATTTTCACCACATGAGCGCCCCTACGATCTCTGAAAGTTTCAAGTAAATCGATTCAGCCGTTTCCGAGCTTACCCGGAACATGGAAACACACAAGCATAATTTGAATTTTATATATATAGATAGAGAGATAAATGGCTTGAAATCAAAACAAGAAGGACAAAATATATTTTTGAAAAAAAAAAACGAAAAAATAATAATTTAATAAAAAATATAATTTATTTATTTTGTTTATTTTATTTATTTTGAAACATTCTATACTCTTCCAACATATTATTTACGACAAAAATATACTTAATAAAACGAAATATATATATTCGACATCGAATATGTAGAAAATACAGCTTCTAACACACATAAAATCATATTTTAGATCGATTAAAATTTTTTTTATACCATTAAGAAAAATATTTAAATTAAAAAAAAAAAAATTATGGTTTTCTTACAACTAATCTTAGCTTATTAAATATAATACGAAATGTAGTAGATCTAAAACTAAACATTGTCAATTAACTAAAATTGTAAAATTTATGAAAATCTTAATTAAGCAGTCATTGTTTCAACTAAAATTTAAAAAAATTAAATCTAAACTGGTTGCGTATTTCCATTTAATACCCTTCAATTTCTCGGCATACACCATAACTATCACGCCTCTTGCCTGGAGCACAACGTTCAATACCATCACTCAATAACGCCTTGGCTTCGCCATCAATTAAACCATCATTGTGTAAATCCAACTCAAAATCATCTTCCAATGGTCGTATATGTATGGAGGGAACATAAACATCATCGTAAGTCAAATCGACACCATCCAGAGTTTGTCTTGTTTCCTGTTCCTCGCCTGAAGTTGACGAAGCATCATCGAAACTTCTTGATGTAGGTGCGAACTTAAATTGTGGCACATCTAGAGGTGGATATAACTGAGCTGCACCCATCGATAGGTCAGCACGATACATTGGAATTTGTGATAACCTACGACCAGATGGCTGATGATGTTGTTGTGACCCCAAACGATTTGTATCCAAGAAATTGTCTCCACGTATGTACCGGGCAAAACGATAGAATCCCGAATTTTGTGATGACTCTAAAATGGAGAAGAGAAAATGTAATTAGTTTGAGAAAAAAACATTAATCCAATTTAAATTTTCCTTATATTTGTAATACTAATAATAATAAATTCAATTGTAATATTTTTTTGTGTGAAATTTTATCCACACCGAATAAAACATTATCCTTATTTTTTCTGGCTCACTTAGCCTATACAGTCCATTGTAATACCACCACCACCATTAAATAAAAATATCTATTATCCCAAGATTTTGACCTTCTCTTAAGGATTTTGGTATTGATTCCGAGGCAAAGATGGGGCTTTTTTAAAATAAAGGCATTTTTAGCGACCTTTCTCGCCTTAAACCAGGGATTAATAAAACTAATTTATCGAAATTTAATTTATAATTAATTTAATTTAAAATGAATTAACAAATTTTCATTATTTTTCGCGGTATATTAATGAAGCTATTCACGTACAAAGGCCTGTTTAAAAATCTAAATTTTAAGATGCGCAATTTACAAAAATATTAACGACATTTTTGTTTTTAATAATGAAATTTCAATTAAAACAAAGTTTATAATCTTTGCTTCAATTTTTTTATTAAATTTAGGACACACATTTTGGAAATTTTGGGTGCCTCCGTTAAAGTCGTATGTCTTTGAAATAACGCATATTTTCCTTAAATTAACGAAACACATTTTTGATTTAAATAAATCGTACTTAGATAAATTGAAATATTGAATCTTTTGATTTAAGATAAAACTCTTCAAATATAGGCTAAGACTTATTTTGAGGGTTTTGCATCTTTGGTTTAATTTTTTTTTTTTTTTTTTTTTTTTGGAACTAAGAAAACTTTTTTTTTTAAGTATAATTTAGATTTTTAAACTGGCCTTTGTACGTGAATAGCTTTATTAACATATGGTAAAAAGAAAATGAAAATTCGAGGAATGAGATCTGTATCCTAATTTTATTTTTATTGATCCTAGATTTAAAGGCAGATAGGTCACTAAAACTGTCTTTGGCTCAGAATCAATACCAAAATTCTTAAGGGAAGGTCAAAATCTTTGAATCCAATCAAACTATGCGGGAACTACTTAAAAATCTGAACCGATTTCAATTAAATTTAACACACCTAACAAGAATGTTAATTCTACTCCTTGTGCAATATTTCATGTAAATTGGCATATCGGCGAAAGATATATATAGCCATATTAACATCTGAACAGATTTTTTCGAAAATGAACAGGAACATACTTGCGCCAAATTTCAAGTCGATTGGACTAAAACTGCAACCTAGACTTTGATTACAAAGATGTGTTCACAGACAGTCAGACGTGGTTAGATAGCCTAAGGGCCGGCCACGAGCAATATTGCCAAAGACACCAAGTGTCTATTTCGTCTCCATCTGGGAGTTGCAAACATATGCTCAGTGACATTTCATTTTATTGTTTATAAGCTTACAAAATCATTTTGATATATTGCATTCAAAAACAAAATTATTCGTGATGGAATTCAAGCATAATTGCTTTATATTTGGCTGTAAAATCACAAGTGGCTATCGTTGGAGCCCTTTTGATGCCGATGGTCGTTTGTAGACCGTGGGATCAAAATAAATGCCGAATATTATCAGGAAAATGGCTTAAAACAGTACTAAAGCCTTGCAAAACAAATATTTGAACAGGACTAAGCACACTAAGACTGGCTTAAAAAGGAATTCCTTCGTTTCCCTTCTCTCGCACAATGTCTACAAAAATCTCCGGATGTCAATACGTTAGATTTCTGCACCTAGATCATTTTGAAGAGTAAGGTTAGCACTACAAAAAACGAAACTGTCGATTATCTCAAGACGGGGATTCGCTGGGAATAGGCCACAATACCACAAAGCCACAGTCGTGCAGAATGTGATGGCTTTGCCCACCATCTGAAAGCCAAAATCCGTGCCCAAAAGTAGCCAATTTTAACAAACCTAAACTGACTCTAAACAAAAATGTCAAAATTTTATTTCAATAGAAAATTTTGTCAACATTTTTTTTTCTATTGAAAATTTTGTCAAAATTTTATGTCTATAAAAAATGTTGTCAACATTTTATTGAAAATTTGATAAAAAATTTATTGCTATAGAAAATTTTGTTAAAATTTTATTTGTATAGAAAATTTTGTTTCTATAGAAAATTTTGTGAAAAATTTATGTCTATAAAAATTTTGTCAAAATTTTTTTCTATAGAAAATTTTGTCAGAATTTTATTTCTATAGAAAATTTTGTCAAAATTTTACTTCTATAGAAAATTTTGTCAGCATTTTCTTCTATAGAAAATTTTGTCAGCATTTTCTTCTATAGAAAATTTTGTCAAAATTTTACTTCTATAGAAAATTTTGTCAGCATTTTCTTCTATAGAAAATTTTGTCAAAATTTTATTTTTGTAGAAAACTTTGTCAAAATTGTATTTATAAAGAAACTTTTGTCAAAATTTTATTTCTATAGAAAATTTTCTCAAAAGTTTGTTTCTATAGAAATTTTTGTCAACATTTTATTTCTATAGAAAATGTTTTCAAAATTTTATTTCTATAGAAAATTTTGTCAAAATTTTATTTTTTTAGAAAGTTTTGTCAAAATTTTATTTCTATAGAAAATTTTGTCAAAATGTTATTTCTATAGAAAATGTTGCCAACATTTTATTTCTATAGAAAATATTGTCAAAATTTTATTTCTATATAAAATGTTGTCAAAATGTTATTTCTATAGAAAATTTTCTCAAAAGTTTATTTCTATAGAAAATTTTGTCAAAGTTGTATATCTATAGAAAATGTTTTGTCAAAATTTTATTTTTATAGACAATTTGAAAAAATTTTATTTCTATAGAAAATTTTTCCAAAATGTTATTTCTATAGAAAATGTTGTCAAAATTTTATTTCTATAGAAAATTTTGTCAACATTTTATTTTTATAGAAAATTTTGTCAAAATGTTACTTCTATAGAAAATGTTGCCAAAATTTTATTTCTATAGAAAATATTGTCAAAATTTTAATTCTATAGAAAATTTTGTCAAAATGTTGTTTCTATAGAAAATGTTGCCAAAATTTTATTTCTATAGAAAATATTGTCAAAATTTTATTTCTATATAAAATTTTGTCAAAATTTTATTTCTATAGAAAATTTTCTCAAAAGTTTATTTATGTAGAAAATTTTGTCAAAAATTTGTGCTTACAGAAAATTTTGTCAAAATTTTATTTCTATAGAAAGTTTTGTTAAATTTTATTTCTATAGAAAATTTTGTCAAAATTTTTTTCTATAGAAAATTTTGTCAAAATTTTATTTCTATAAAAATTTTTTTAAAAATTTTATTTCTATAGAAACTTTTGTCAAAATTTTATTTCTATAGAAAATTTTGTCAAAATTGTATTTCTATAAAAAATTTTGTCAAAATTTTATTTCTATAGAACATTTTGTCAAAATTGGATTTCTATAGAAAATTTTGTCAAAATTGTATTTCTGTAGAACATTTTGTCAAAATTGTATTTCTATAGAAACTTTTGTCAAAAATTTATTTTTATAAAAAATGTTGTCAATTTTTTTTCTATAGAAAAGTTTGTACAATTTTCATTTCTATAGAAACTTTTGTCAAAATTTTATTTCTATAGAAAATTTTGTCAAAAGTGTATTTCTATAGAAAATTTTGACAAAATTTTATTTCTTCAGAAAATGTTGTCAAAATTTTTTTTGTAGAATTCTATAGTTTTTGTCAGCATTGTATTTCTAAAGAAAATTTTTTCAAAATTTTATTTCTATAGAAGAAAATTTTGTCAAAATTTTATTTCTATAGAAGATTTTGCCAAATTGTGTGTCTATAAGAAATTTGGTCAAACTGTTAGTTCTTCAAAAAAAATTTAAAATCCACCAAAACATTAAGAATTCTAACAATCTACCAGAAAGTAAAAAACTCTACCATTTTTGTTAGAATTCTACCAGCTGTGGTAATCGTGAACCGTATCCATGGGCCTAATTAATCACAAACAAATTCAGAGACTCACTTGTTTGTGTAAGAAAATCTCGTAAATTGTAAAATTTATCTTAATCTCATTTCACCTACCTGAATTATGTCGATTGGTCAACTCTGCCGGCGGTAGAGTTTGTATTATCGATGATTCTGCCTCCAGGTAGGGTTTCATCAAATGCTGATAGGCCACAGGATATGAGGGTGGCAAGACATCCACCTGACGATCAGGATTTAGACGAGCTTGGGCCTGTTCTTCATTTAGAGCCGAGATATCTACATGATATGGACTACGACCCTCTGTAAATTCTCCAGCTCTTGAAGCAATACCCAAATGTGACTCGCTGGGTTTGCTTAGATAATCAGAATTTTTCAAAGATTGACGATATTTCGATTGGGATCCTTCTGGCTTATATCCCGATGCCTCTGGATAATATTTTTTCTTATTCGATTTTAGCGAAGAATGGGAGGTACGACGTGCTCCCGATTTACCAAGAATATCCAAAATATTAAAATTATCAGTGGGAGCAGCTGGTATGAGAAGGAACATAAAATTATCCAAATCGGCTCTTATATTATATTGACCCTCTTGACGTTGATCATACGTTATCACGCGTCTCTTCGGTATATCCAATTCCTGAATCATTGGTGGCAGGGTTATTGGTAACTCCGAAACGATTTCTTGTACAGGGTTTGGGTCCTTGGTGGTTTCGCTGGTGGAAGAACTGGACTCAGTTGAAGTCGAAGACGATTTAGAAGAGGTGGTTGAAAAAGATTCATTTTGCATTTCCTCATTGGTTTTAATATATTCTTCTTCAGGTAAAACTATTTGTGGTTTGCCTGTAGGTGGACCCACATAGGCGCATACAGCACCTATGAAAGCCACCCCTATTAATAAATAACGCATTTCGTCTCGTAGCTTCTTTCGGAAATTTCTCTTTCTTTAGTTTGCCCTACGGCCCTTTCAGTTTGAGTCTTTTCACACACACTCACACCAACGTATAATAAATAATTTATTTTTTATATAAAACTTTCTTTCCTTTCACTTCAATGGGCACTTCGCTAATCGCAGAAAAAAAATTGGCCCAAATGATCTTAACCGTCCAAACGTTCTTGATCGTTGCTCAATCCACGCTCAACTGTTTGGCTCGCATTGTTGTTAGTCAGATTAAAGCTTCGTTTTTAGTTCTACTCAAACAAAGCGCTAACCGCGAAATTTTACTACGTCGACAGAGACGCATGCGCAGCGGCTACTGTTTTAGCGGGTACGTGTGATGTTTGTGGCTGTGGAAGCGGCAGAATAACTTGACCAACTATCCCAAAAGAAAACCATTGATGGTAACTTTTCGTTGCGTTGCTAATACTTCTGTTAGCATAGAGCAGATGGGAATTGGTTATACGAGGCACTCATATGAATATTTGCAGATTCTTTGGTATTGCTTGGGAAATTAGGAAATTTTGCCATGTTCGTACTTGGTAAATTGGTAGAAAAAAATTTCATTATATTAATGAAATTTATCATTGAAATTGAGCCCACGAAACTATTTCATAAATACAATGAAATTGTTCATTACTGTAAATAATTTTTTAATAACGAAACATTTCATACTATTGATGAATAATTGCATTGTTTTTCATAATGCTACTGAAAAAGATTTCATTGGCTCACTTTGAATGATATTTTCTTTGTGTGTAGTTACTGTTTTGGTCGAGGAGCATTTTATATCATTCAACGTAGGATATGATGTCTAGGGGCATACTAGAGTTCCAAAGGGAACCAAAAAAAAAAACGAACAAGTATATACGGCCGTAAGTTCGGCCAGGCCGAATCTTATGTACCCTCCACCATGGATTGCGTAGAAACTTCTACGAAAGACTGTCATCCACAATCGAAATACTGTGGGTTGTGGTATCTTAAAACTTCTTAACATCGTTTTCTAAATTGTGAGTTAGTCCATACGTGGTATATATTAGACAAAAATGTTATGTATAGTTAAGTCTACAAATAATTACGAATCGATATGGACTTTTTGCACGGTACGTAGAGAGACTGAATTGAAATATGGGGGTCACTTATATGGGGGCTATATACAATTATGAACTTGATATGGACCAATTTGTGTGTGATTGGAAATCGATTTATCTGAGGGATATATATAACTATAGACCGATATGGACCTAGTTAGGCATGGTTGTTAACGACCATATACTAGCACAATGTACCAAATTTCAACTGACTCGGATGAAATTTGCTCCTCCAAGTGGCTCCAAAACCAAATATCGGGATCGGTATATATGGGGCCGATATATGATTATGGACCACTTTTGGCATGGTTCTTAAATATCATATACGATCACCACGTACCAAATTTCAAGCAGATCGGATGAATTTTGCTTCTCCAAAAGGCACTGGAGGTCAAATCTGGGGATCGGTTTATATGGGAGCTATATATATAATTATGGCCTGTTAGTAACCAATTCCTGCATGGTTGTTGGATACCATATATTAACATCACGTACCAAATTTCAATCGAATGGGAAGAATTTTGCTCTTCCAAGGGGCTCTGGAGGTCAAATCTGGGGATCGGTTTATATGGACCGATTTCGACCAATTTTTGCATGGGAGTTTGAGGCCATATATTAACACCACGTACCAAATTTCAACTGAATCAGATGAATTTTGGTCTTCCAAGAGGCTCCGGAGGTCAAATCTGGTGATCGGTTTATATGGGGGCTGTATATAATTATGGACCGATGTGGACCAATTTTTGCATGGTTGTTAGAGACCATATACTAACACCATGTACCAAATTTCAGCCGGATCGGATGAAATTTGCTTCTCTTAGAGGCCTCTCAAGCCTAACCGGGGGATCGGTTTATATGGGGGCTATATATAATTATGGACCGATGTGGACCAATTTTTTCATGGTTGTTAGAGACCATATACTAACATCATGTACCAAATTTCAGCCGGATCGGATGAAATTTGCTTCTCTTAGAGGCCTCGCAAGCCAAATTTGGGGGACCGTTTGTATGGGGGCTATACGTAAAAGTGGACCGATATGGCCCATTTGCAATACCATCTGACCTACATCAATAATAACCACTTGTGCCAAGTTTCAAGTCGATAGCTTTTTCGTTTCGTTCGGAAGTTAGCGTGATTTCATCAGACGGACGGACGGACGGACATGCTCAGATCGACTCAGAATTTCACCCAGAATATATATACTTTATGGGGTCTTAGAGCAATATTTCGATGTGCTACAAACGGAATGACAAAGTTAATGTACCCCCCATCCTATGGTGGAGGGTATAAAAACTGCAACTGTACACATCAATATAATTTTCAGGCAATTTTACACTAAACAAAAAAAATTTCATTAATATTGAACTACGCTACAAATTTGCAAATACAAAACCTTTCGTCTGGGAGCCACCGTGATGCAATGGTTAGCATGTGCGCCTTGCATACAAAGGGTTATAGGTTCAATCCCAGTTTCAACCAAACACCGCACAATTTTTCAGCGGTGCATTACCCTTTTCAGTAATGCTACACTGAAAAAAATATTGTCGTGAGGTCAAAGATTTCATGTCTTTAAAATACGAATACAAATTTTGCTTAGCATAGAAGACGCATTTCTCTAAAATAAAGTTATTTTCCTTGTCCAAAAGTCGATAAACTTTCCAATGAAGTCGTATTGTCCTTATATTTAAGTTATTTGACTTAAAAATGGGTATCTTAACATGAAAGAAAAAATTTATAGGCTAAGGTCAACTTGACTTTAATAATTCAGAATAATTCTTTAAATTTAATGAAATTGTCTTTAAATTTGTTGTCTTTTTGCATCTTGACTACAAAGCAAAAAATCGTTCAAATATAGGACATGTTTTTCAAAACTTTATTTTAAAGAAGTTTTTTACTTCAAACATAGCATAATTTCTACTGGAAGTCGAGTCCTAATTTGGAAAATAAAGTTGCCGTTAACTCGTTTTCAAAGGACTTTGATAGCATATGAAGAAAAAAAGCTGAGAAAGCGAAAAATTAAAATTTGCTTCCTAGAAGCAAGTACACAAAACCTAAATTTAAAAGAGAATTGTGTCTTAAAAGTATCCTTACTTGTACTCTCCGCTTCTTTGGCTCGGAATCAATACCAAATTTTTTAAAGTGAAGACAAAATCTTTGGAACCGAGTATGCTTTTTTTTCAGTGTAGTGACGTTTCTAAATGTTTCAAAACTTCTCTAAGTGATTTAACCACAACGTGGTACCCCATTCGGATCACGTTTGCCACAGCTGCTAGAATTCTAGCAAAAATGGTAGATTTTTTATGCTTAGTAAATTGGTAGAATTTTTGATGTTTTGAAGCAATTTCTCTCCCACTTAGAGGTCAATTTTCTATATAAATTGAGTTTTGACCGAATTTTCCATAGAAATAAAATTTTGAAAAAATTTTCCATAGAAATAAAATTTTGATAAAATTTTCTATAGAAATAAAGTTTTGAGGAAATTTTCTATAGAAATAAAGTTTTGAGGAAATTTTCTATAAAAATACAATTTTGAGGAAATTTTCTATAGAAATAAAATTTTGAGGAAATTTTCTATAGAAATAAAATTTTGAGAAAATTTCCTATAGAAATAAAATTTTGAGGAAATTTTCTATAGAAATAAAATTTTGAGAAAATTTCATATAGAAATAAAATTTTGAAAACATTTCCTATAGAAATAAAATTTTGAGAAATCTTCCTATAGAAATAAAATATTAAGAAAATTGCCTATAGAAATAGAGAAAATTTTCTATAGAAATAAGATTTTGAAAAAGTTTTCAATAGAAATATAATTTTCTATATAAAAAAAATTTGTAGAAAAAACAAAATATATATACAATTTGGAGAAAATTTACTATACCGATAAAATTTTGACAAAATTTTCTATAGAAATATATAATTTCAGAAAAATTTCAATAGAAATAAAACTGTGAGGAAATTTTCTAAAGAAATAAAATTTTGAAAATTTTCTATAGAACTAACATTTTGAGAAATTTTTTATAGAAATAAACTTTTGAGAAAATTTCCTATAGAAATAAATATAAAAATACAGAAAATTTTGTATAGAAATAAAATTTTGGCAAAATTTTCTATAGAAATAAAATTTTGAGAAAACTTCCTATAGTAATAAAATTTTAAGAAAATTTTCTATAGAAATATTTTTTGAGAAAATTTCCAATAGAAATAGAGAACATTTTCTATAGAAATAAAATTTTTAGAAAATTTCCTATAGAAATAAACTTTTTTCGGTAGGTTCAAGTGTGGTTCACTTTGGGTTTAGTGAACTGCCTGAATTTATTCTGATAATTGGTTGATCGTTTCTCTGCAAGTAGAGGATGCTGTAGTTTAGTCAATGCATGGTTTTAAGCTGAAATCAAAAAACAACAACAATGCTTAAAGAACAAAACCAACAACAACAAAACAAAATTTTATTTATATAAAAAATTTTTCAAAATTTTATTTCTATAGAAATATAGAAAAATTTAAATAGAAAATTTCCCCAAAATTTTATTTCTATGGAAAATTTTCTCAAAATTTGATTTCTATAGAAAATTTTGACAAAATTTTATCTGTATAGAAAATTTTCTCCAAATTGTATTACTATAGGAAGATTTCTCAAAATTTTATTTCTTTAAGAATTTTCTCTATTTCTATATAAAATTTTGTCAAAATTTTATTTATATAAAAAATTTGTCAAAATTTTATTTCTATAGAAACTTTTCTCAAGATTTTCTATAGAAATTTTCTATAGAACTAGAAAATGTTCAAGATTTTATTTCTATAGAAAATTTCCTCAAAATTTTATTTTTATGGAAAATGTTCTCAATATTTTATTTTTATAAATGTTGTCAAAATTTTATTGAAAATGTTCTCATAACTTTATTTTTATAAATGTTGTCATAATTTTATTTGTATACAAATAAAATTTTTGTAAATTTCCTATAAAAATAGAGACAATTTTTTATAGAAATAAAATTTGGAGAAAATTTCCTTTGGAGAAAATTTTCTATAGAAATACAGTTTGGAGAAAATTTTCTGTAGAAATAAAATTTCTACAAAATTTTCTATAGAAATAAAATTTTGACACAATTCTCCATTGAAATAAAAATTTTGACAAAATTTTTCTATAAGAATAAAATGTTGATAACATTATAATTTTAATATTATATCATACTATCAAAGTTCATTGTAAGTAATTTCTTTTTGTAGAAGCTGCAACTTTCAATTGTCCGTGCAAGCTAAAACCGTTAAAACATATAAAATTAAATTATTATTCCCAAAAAATGGGAAGAAGATTTTTGGTATTCATACTAACCTCAAAAATTTGATCAAAAACTTTTAAAGATGATTTTAATAATTTGGTAGATTATGGTAAAATTTTCTTCAAATTCTATTCTTCTATTTCTATTCTATTCTATTTCTTCAAATCCTGGTAGATTTTTTTTTGGCTCGAATGGCAACCTAATTCGATTCCTTGTCACTGAGCTGAACATAGACTCGGGTAGCACTCAGTGATAAAAGAAAAGTTCACCACTGACTGAATAGTCTTAGTGAGCCTAAAATATCGGCTCGAACCTAACCTAACCTAGCCGCTCATGTAACAGCTGACAAATTTATTCCAGTGGCAATTCGTCTTATTGTTAACAAGCTTATACAAGCATTTCGATCTATTATAATAAATAAAAAAAATTATGCGTGATGGAATTCAAATAGTGTGACTGCTTCAAATTTGGCTGGAATACCACCGGAGACTGTCGTTGCAGCCCTCCAACATTTAAATGTAAATAAATCTTTTATTCTCGTACCATTGTTCGTTACTGTGATACTGGCAGTGTTGAATCGTTTGCAAAACCAGGACAAACAAATTCAAACAACTTCAGAAATTATTCGAAAAATGAAGGACAAATTCCATACCGCAGTAATAGAAAACTGCCGAATATTTAGCGAGAACGGATGCAACACATATTGAACTTAACTTGGACTAAGGCCATTGATGTTCCAAAAAGTGCAAGAGCTCACCGATGCTCAACAAAAAGTTCAACTGGAATGAACCAAGGAGCACGAAAGGGGTCAGATACCGATTTTGGTTTTCTCCAATGAGAGATATTTGAAGTTAAGCATTTTGTGAACAATGATCGGGTTTACAATGACAATAATTTATATTAATTGCTTTATACCTTCGTTAATTCATTTGAAATCCATTTAGTAGTAATGAAAGATGTACATTCGTTATAATGGAATCACCCATATATTGTCACTAACTTAAACCAAAAAAAAAAAACATTTCTATTCATTTTCTGCTTCGTTTGATGTTGGTGTTGTGCTGCTTGTGTTGTAGCAGAGCCGTTTTTATTTTTTTGCTTTCGCCCAGTGTTTGAATTGGTCCAAATGTTGGTGACAACCACAGATATGGCAAATATTTACTCACTCATCACGCGAAAAAAAATCGCTAACATTCTTTATTGCCGATGTGCTCTCAGATTACATGAATCTTAGATGACACCTGGGAAACTAAAACAATAGCAACAGTGTCAATGCCTTTACCATTCACTTAACAGCTTTCTTTATATAATGCGCATTAAAAATTTCTTTTGTTCTTTTTCATGCCGCGCTTGGTGTGATCTCTTTACAAATGTTCATTAATGTGAGAACACAATTACGACGGTTGACGAATGAATGGTCAGAAGATATGCATTTTTTGTAATTAAATTTAATTAGATTACTTTTCTTTTAGTATAATTAAATGTATTTAAATTTAGTTAACAGAATTTATTACCGGAATTTCTTAAATTATGTTTAAAATACATTTTAACCTCGGATCAAACCCAATAAAAACCGATACCCATATTTGACCTCCTGAGCAAAATGATGCTGTTATTCGATTTTGTTAAAATTTTATTTTTATAGAAAATTTTGTCAACATTTTAGTTCTATAGAAAATTTTCTGAAAATTTTATTTCTATAGAAAGTTTTCTGAAAATTTTATTTCTATAGAAAATTTTCTCAAAATTTTATTTCTATAGAAAATTTTCTGAAAATTTTATTTCTATAGAAAATTTTGTCCAAATTTTATTTCTACAGAACATTTTGTCCAAATTTTATTTCTATAGAAAATTTTGTCGAAATTTTATTTCTATAGAAAATTTTTTCAAAATTTTATTTTGTCCAAGTTTTATTTCTATAGAAAATTTTGTCCAAATTTTATTTCTACAGAAAATTTTGTTAAAATTTTATTTCTATAGAAAGTTTTGTCAAAATTTTATTTCTAAAGAAAATTTTGTCAAAATTTTATTTCTATAGAAAATTGTATTGCTATAGAAAATTTTATCAAATTTTATTTCTATTAAAAATTTTCTGAAAATTTTAATTCTATAGAAAATTTTGTTAAAATTTTATTTCTATAGAAAATTTTCTCAAAATTCTATTTTGTCCAAATTTTATTTCTATGCAAAAATTTTGCCCAAATTTTATTTCTATAGAAATTTTTTTCAAAATTTAATTTTGTCCAAATTTTATTTCTATAGAAAATTTTATCCAAATTTTATTTCTACAGAAAAATTTGTTAAAATTTTATTTCTATAGAAAATTTTGTCAAAATTTCACTTCTATAGAAAATTTTGTCAAAATTTTATTTCTGCAGAAAATGTTGTCAAAATTTAATTTCTATGCAAAAATTTTGCCCAAATTTTAATTCTATAGAAATTTTTTTAGATTTTTTCTCTATAGAAAATTTTGTCAAAATCTTATTTCTATAGAAAATTTTGTCAACATTCTATTTCTATATAAAATTGGGTCAAAAATCTATTTCTATAGAAAATTTTGTCAAATTTTATCAATTTTTTTTTTCTATAGGAAATTTTGTCAAAATTTTATTTCAATAGAAAATTTTGTCAAAATTTTAGTTCAATAGAAAATTTTGTTAAAATTATATTTCTATGGAAAATTTTATCAAAATGTTAATTCTATACAAAATTTTGTTAAAATTTTATTTTTATAAAAAATTTCGTCAAAAATTTATTTCTAAAGACAATTTTGTCAAAATTATAGTTCTATAGAAAATTTTGTTAAAATTATATTTCTATGGAAAATGTTGTCAAAATGTTAGTTCTATAAAAAATTTTGTTAAAATTTTATTTTTATAAAAAATTTTGTCAAAATTATATTTCTAGAGAAAATTTTGTCAAAATTATATTTCTGTAGAAACTTTGTCAAAATTTTAGTTCTACAGAAAATTTTGTCAAAATTTTATTTCTATAGAAAATTTTATGAAAATTTTATTTCTATAGAAATTATGCCAAAATTCTATTTCTATAGAAAATTATCTCAAAATTTAATTTCTATAGAAAAATTTCTCAAAATTTTAGTTCTATAGAAAATTTTGTCCAAATTTTATTTCTATGCAAAAATTTTGTCCAAATTTTATTTCTATAGAAAATTTTGTCCAAATTTTATTTCTACAGAAAATTTGTTTAAAATTTTAATTCTAAAGAAAATTTTGTCAAAATTATATTTCTATAGAAACTTTGTCAAAATTTTATTTCTATAGAAATTTAAAAAAAAAATCTATAGAAAATTTTGTCAAAATTTTATTTCTATAGAAAATTTTGTCAAAATTTTAGCTCTATAGAAAATTTTGTCAAAATTTTAGCTCTATAGAAACTTTTGTTAAAATTATATTTCTATGGGAAATTTTGCCACGATGTTAGTTCTATAAATAATTTTGTTAAAATTTAATTTTCATACAAAATTTTGTCAAAATTTTATTTCTAAAGAAAATTTTGTCAAAATCATATTTCTATAGAAACTTTGTCAAAATTTTACTTCTATAGAAATTCAAAAAAAAATTCTATAGAAAATTTTGTCAAAATTTTATTTCTATAGAAAATTTTGTCAAAATATTAGTTCTATAGAAAATTTTCTCAAAATTTTATATTGTCCAAATTCTATGCAAAAATTTTGTCCAAATTTTAATTTCTATAGAAAATTTTGTTAAAATTTAATATCTATAGAACATTTTGTCAACAATTTAGTTCTATAAAAAATTTTCTTAAAATTTTAGTTCTATAAAAAATTTTGTTAAAATTTTATTTTTATAAAAAATTTTGTCAAAATTTTATTTCTAAAGAAAATTTTGTCAAAATTATATTTCTATAGAAACTTTGTCAAAAAATTATTCCTATAGAAAATTTTGTCAAAATTTTAGTTCTACAGAAAATTTTGGCAAAATTTTATTTCTATAGAAAATTTTGTTTCTATAGAAAATTTTATGAAAATTTTATTTCTATAGAAAACTGTGTAAAAATTCTATTTCTATAGAAAATTATCTCAAAATTTAATTTCTATAGAAAATTTTCTCAAAATTTTAGTTCTATAGAAAATTTTGTCCAAATTTTATTTCTATGCAAAAATTTTGCCCAAATTTTAATTTCTATAGAAAATTTTTCTATAAAAATCTTGACAAAATGTCTATAAAAAATTTTGTCAAGTTTTTATTTTTATAAAAAATTTTGTCAAAATTTTATTTCTATAGAAAATTTTCTGAAAATTTTATTTCTATAGAAAATTTTGTTAAAATTCTATTTCTAAAGAAAATTGTGTCAAAATTCTATTTCTATAGAAAATTATCTCAAAATTTTATTTCTATAGAAAATTTTCTCAAAATTTTATTTCTATAGAAAATTTTGTCAAAATTTTATTTCTATAGAAAATTTTCTGAAAATTTTATTGCTATAGAAAGTTTTGTCAAATTTTATTTCTGTAGAAAATTTTCTGAAAATTTTATTTCTATAGAAAATTTTGTTAACATTTTATTCCTATAGAAAATTTTCTCAAAATTTTATTTTGTCCAAATTTTATTTTTATGCAAAAATTTTGCCCAAATTTTATTTCTATAGAAAATTTTTTCAAAATTTAATTTTGTTCAAATAAAATTTTATTTCTACAGAAAATTTTGTTAAAATTTTATTTCTACAGAAAATTTTGTTAAAATTTTATTTCTATAGAAAATTTTGTCAAAGTTTCATTTCTATAGAAAATTTTTTCAACAATTTAGTTCTATAGAAAATTTTGTCAAAATTTTATTTCTATAAAAAATTTTGTCATGATTTTATTTTTATAAAAAATTTTGTCAAAACTTTATTTCTATAGAAAATTTTGTCAAAATTTTATTTCTATAGAAAATTGTGTCAAAAATTTATTTCTATATAAAATTTTGTCAAATTTTATCAAAATTTTATTTCAATAGAAAATGTTGTCAAAATTTTAGTTCTATAGAAAATTTTGTTAAAATTATATTTCTATGGAAAATTTTGTCAAAATTTTACTTCTATAGAAATTCAAAAAAAAATTCTATAGAAAATTTTGTCAAAATTTTATTTCTATAGAAAATTTTGTCAAAATATTAGTTCTATAGAAAATTTTCTCAAAATTTTATATTGTCCAAATTCTATGCAAAAATTTTGTCCAAATTTTAATTTCTATAGAAAATTTTGTTAAAATTTAATATCTATAGAACATTTTGTCAACAATTTAGTTCTATAAAAAATTTTCTTAAAATTTTAGTTCTATAAAAAATTTTGTTAAAATTTTATTTTTATAAAAAATTTTGTCAAAATTTTATTTCTAAAGAAAATTTTGTCAAAATTATATTTCTATAGAAACTTTGTCAAAAAATTATTCCTATAGAAAATTTTGTCAAAATTTTAGTTCTACAGAAAATTTTGGCAAAATTTTATTTCTATAGAAAATTTTGTTTCTATAGAAAATTTTATGAAAATTTTATTTCTATAGAAAACTGTGTAAAAATTCTATTTCTATAGAAAATTATCTCAAAATTTAATTTCTATAGAAAATTTTCTCAAAATTTTAGTTCTATAGAAAATTTTGTCCAAATTTTATTTCTATGCAAAAATTTTGCCCAAATTTTAATTTCTATAGAAAATTTTTCTATAAAAATCTTGACAAAATGTCTATAAAAAATTTTGTCAAGTTTTTATTTTTATAAAAAATTTTGTCAAAATTTTATTTCTATAGAAAATTTTCTGAAAATTTTATTTCTATAGAAAATTTTGTTAAAATTCTATTTCTAAAGAAAATTGTGTCAAAATTCTATTTCTATAGAAAATTATCTCAAAATTTTATTTCTATAGAAAATTTTCTCAAAATTTTATTTCTATAGAAAATTTTGTCAAAATTTTATTTCTATAGAAAATTTTCTGAAAATTTTATTGCTATAGAAAGTTTTGTCAAATTTTATTTCTGTAGAAAATTTTCTGAAAATTTTATTTCTATAGAAAATTTTGTTAACATTTTATTCCTATAGAAAATTTTCTCAAAATTTTATTTTGTCCAAATTTTATATTTATGCAAAAATTTTGCCCAAATTTTATTTCTATAGAAAATTTTTTCAAAATTTAATTTTGTTCAAATAAAATTTTATTTCTACAGAAAATTTTGTTAAAATTTTATTTCTACAGAAAATTTTGTTAAAATTTTATTTCTATAGAAAATTTTGTCAAAGTTTCATTTCTATAGAAAATTTTTTCAACAATTTAGTTCTATAGAAAATTTTGTCAAAATTTTATTTCTATAAAAAATTTTGTCATGATTTTATTTTTATAAAAAATTTTGTCAAAACTTTATTTCTATAGAAAATTTTGTCAAAATTTTATTTCTATAGAAAATTGTGTCAAAAATTTATTTCTATATAAAATTTTGTCAAATTTTATCAAAATTTTATTTCAATAGAAAATGTTGTCAAAATTTTAGTTCTATAGAAAATTTTGTTAAAATTATATTTCTATGGAAAATTTTGTCAAAATGTTAGTTCTATAAAAAATTTTGTTAAAATTTTATTTTTATAAAAATTTTTGTCAAAATTTTATTTCTAAAGAAAATTTTGTCAAAATTGTAGTTCTATAGAAAAATTCTGATAATTGGTTGATAGTTTTGCTGCAAGTAGGGGATGCTGATGAGGAATGTGGTAATTCCGAAACGTGCGCCCATCCAACCATCTTGGGCTTTGCCCAAATAAATTTGACAAACATTCTTTTCCTCTATTGGTTAAGCTACACTTGTAGTTAGTTTTAAGCTGAAATAAAAAAACAACAACAATGAATAAAGAACAAAACCAACAATAACAAAACAAAACGAATAATTTTATTTCTATAGAAAATTTTCATAAAATTTTATTTCTATAGATAATTTTGTCAAAATTTTACTTCCATACAAATTTTTGATGAAAGTTTATTTCTATAGAAAATTTTGTCAAAATTTTATTTCTATAGAAAATTAAATTTTCTATAGAAATAAAATTTTGACATAGTTGAAGAGAAATTTTTGAAAATTCTACCTAAACATCAAGAATTCTACCAATCTACCAAACAATAAAAAATCTACCATTTATGGTAGAGTTCTACCAACTGTGGAAATCGTGCCCCTGAATCGATCCACACATCCGTCCGTCTGTCTGTGAAAACATTTTTGTAATCAAAGTCCCAGTTGCAATTTTAGTCCGATCGACTTCAAATTTGGCGTCCAGAATATGATATGGGTCCAGAATATGCAGATATAAGTTTATGGGTATATAATCCCATAATTATATTTGACGGATTTGAGATGGCATCGAAAATTTAGATCTATAAAGTGGAGCAGGTTATAATTTAATCGGCCCCGCCTGACTATTAACTTGCCTTACGTGGTTTTTGCATGTAAAAGTAGTTTCACACAAAGAACATTGTCTTATAATCTAACTGCGATCTAGAATATTCGTTTCTTTATATGACAGGAAATCAATATTTCAATGTATTACATACGAAATATCAAACACACCATACCCCCTCATCCTGTGATGTGAGATTATGAAAAAGTTCCATCATAATTACATATTGAAGCCAACAAGTTCCATACAAGTTTGACATTCTTGCAACTACGAATTCTCTCGAGATTGCTTGCATTCATTCAAATTCACATTGATTCGAGTATGATAAATTATTCCAGGCAAGTTCGATGACTTTAACGATCAATAGAAATTAATGTGAAAGAAGAAAATCAAGAATTCCATGAGATATAAGATATTGATTATGAGACTAGAAGAGGAAAAATTCTAAAATGAGTATTATAGTTGGAAAAACTTCCCAAACAAGTTTTATGTCTTAAACTAAACCATCCCCCCTGGAAGTAAGTGTAATGTAATATTGAGGTAGATATCGCCAGTGAATAAAAAAAATGAATCATTTGCATAATTTAATGGTTACAATCAATGCAATGTACATTATTATATCCCATAGGAACTAGAAAAGCATGGAAAATGTTGTTATGCTGCAATACGAATGTAAAGAGAATTCAAAGATTTTTCAAATATATAATAGGTAAAATAGATAGATAAATAGCAAGCATTAGAAAATTGTTTATATTCAATACGATTTCAAACATTTTTCAAAGAATTAGCACAGAAATAATATTTGAACAATTTGATGAGAAAAACGTACCCTCCATCATGAATTGCGTACAAAGTTCTACTTAAAACTGTTCTCTACATTCGAATTGCTTGGGTTGTGCTAAAAGTTACCGTTGGCAAGGTATCTCAAAACCCCCTAACTTTATCTTATAATTGTAAGATAGTCCATACGGAGTCTGTGTTATATAAAAAGGCAGATTAAATGCCTATATAAACCACTTTAGTTCTTTATCGGTTTATATTAAGGAGCCTATAAATATTTATATAAAAAAATGCGTTTTCTATGCTAAGCAAAATTCGTATTTTAAGGACATAAAATCTTTGGCCTCACGACAATATTTACTTTAGTGCATATAATCTTTCAATTTGATCATTTTTTTTTAAATTATTTTCTATGCAGGCATTGGTGTGCTGCCCCATTATTCATGTAAGAAACCCAACGATAGGAAAAATCACCATGTATAAATCATATTTATGTACTCCAATAAGAATCATGGCTCATATGCCAAATAAAACAATCACTTTGGAAGATCTCATTGCCTCTTCTACTGTGACTTTCGAAAAAGAACATCAACTAAGTAAATTGTCCTACTTTGCGGTGCATTCACCCCGTCTTTGATTCTAGCCATTCACCATTCAACAAACCAACAAAAACAATTGCAACTAGTCTTGCGTTCATGAAAACGCATAAAACTTCAATTTGATAATATAGGCATTCAACCGCTTGACCACTGGCCAATCACATTATTTGACTTATAACCAAAATCAATTAACACTTCAAATTCATACGCCTGGTTACAATTAACTTGGTCGATAGGCTGGCTGGCACTTAGTTAGCGACTTACCTATTTTGCCTCTTCGTCTTCGTATCTTGTATCAGTGAGTATAAGTCTATGTGAATGGTAGTGAACTTTGAATGTCAACCATCCCAATTACAAGGTGGCACAGTGAGACGATTACCGTAGGGTTTCTATAAAATTTTTAAAATACACTGATATATTACATACGAGTATTGGCTTAATATGAAAGAATATGTAAGAATAAAATTAAAATGCAATAAAAAATTATAAAAATAAAAAAAAACAAAATTTCAGTTTTACACACCGAAGTATTTGTCTCAGACCCCATAAAGTATATATTCTGGGACCACTTTTAAGTAAAGCCCCACATAAAATTTTCTATAGAAATAAAATTTTGACAAAATTTTCTATAGGAACAAAATTTAAAAAAAAAATCTATAGAACTAAAATTTTGAAAATTTTTTTATAGAAATAAAATTTGTACAAAATTTTCTATAGAAATAAAATGTTGACAAAATTGTCTATGGAAATAAATTTTTACTGAATTCTCTACAGAAATAAAATTTTAACAAAATTTTCTATAGAAATAAAATTTTGAGTAAATTTTCTAAAGAAATAAAATTTTGACAAAATTTCCTATAGAAATACAATTTGAAATAAAATGTTGATAAAATTTTCTATGGAAACCAAATTTTGACAAAATTTTCTATAGAAATAAAATTTTGACTAAATTCTCTATAAAAATAAAATCTTAACAAAATTTTCTATAGAAATAAAATTTTGAGAAAATTTTCTAAAGAAATAAAATTTTGACAAAATTTCCTATAGAAATAAAATGTTGACAAAATTTTCTATAGATATAAAATTTTAACACAATTTTCTATAGAAATAAAATTTTGAAAAAATTTTCTATAGAAATAAAATTTTGACTAAACTCTCTATAGGAACAAATTAAAAAAAAAAAATTCTATAGAACTAAAATTTTGACAATATTTTTTATAGAAATAAAATTTTGACAAAAATTTTCTAAAGAAATAAAATTTTAACAATATTTTTTATAGAAATAAAATTTGTACAAAATTTTCTATAGAAATAAAATGTTGACAAAATTGTCTATGGAAATAAAATTTTTACTGAATTCTCTATAGAAATAAAAATATTGAAAACATTTTCTATAGAAATAAAATTTTGAGAAAATTTTCTAAAGAAATAAAATTTTGACAAAATTTCCTATAGAAATACAATTTGAAATAATATGTTGATAAAATTTTCTATGGAAACCAAATTTTGACAAAATTTTCTATAGAAATAAAATTTTGACTAAATTCTCTACAGAAATAAAATCTTAACAAAATTTTCTATAGAAATAAAATTTTGAGAACATTTTCTAAAGAAATAAAATTTTGACAAAATTTCCTATAAAAATAAAATTTTGACAAAATTTTCTATGGAAACCAAATTTTGACAAAATTTTCTATAGAAATAAAATTTTTACAAAATTTTCAATAGAAATAAAAGTTTGACAAAATTTTCTATAGAAATAAAATTTGTATAAAATTTTCGATAGAAATAAAATGTTGACAAAATTTTCTATGGTCATAAAATTTTGACAAAATTTTCTATAGAATAAAATGTTGACAAAATTTTATATGGAAATAAGATTTTAACAAAATTTTCTATAGAAATAAAATTTTGACAACATTTGATATGAAAATAAGATTTTAACAACATTTTATATATAAATAAACTTTTGACAAAATTTTACATAGAAATAAAATTTTGACAAAATTTTCTACAGAAACGAAATTCTGACAGAATTTTCTAATGAAATAAAATTTTTACAAGACTTCCCATACAAATAAAATGTTGAAAAAATTTGATATAAAAACAACATTTTCTATAGAAATAAAATTTTGAGAAAATTTTCTAAAGAAATAAAATTTTAACAAAATTTTCTATAGAATTAAAATTTTAACAAAATTTTCTATAGAAATAAACTGTTGACAACATTCGATATGGAAATAAGATTTTAACAAAATTTTATATATAAACACAATTTTGACAAAATTTTCCATAGAAATAAAATTTTGACAAAATTTTCTACAGAAACAAAATTCTAACAAAATTTTCTATGGAAATAAAAGTTTCACAAAGTTGTCTATAGAAATAAAACTTTCACAAAAATTTTCTATAGAAAAAAAAAATTTGACAAAATTTTCTATAAAAATAAAATTTTGAGAAAATTTTTTATAGAAATAAAATTTCAACCAAATTTTCTATAGAAATAAAATTTCGAAATAAGATTTTAAAAAAATTTTATATATAAATAAAATTTTGACAAAATTATCTATAGAAATAAAATTTTGACAAAATTTTCTATAGCAATAAAATTTTGACAATTTTTTTTATAGAACTAAAATTTTGACTAAAATTTGTATAGAAATAAAATTTTGAAAAAAAATAAAATTTTGACAAAATTTTCTATAGAAATAAAATTTTGACAAAATTTTCTACGGAACTAAATTTTGGACAAAATTTTATATGGAAATAAGATTTTAACAAAATTTTCTATAGAAATAAAATTTTGACAAAATTTCCTATAGAAATAAAATTTTGACAAAATTTCCTATAGAAATAAAATTTTGACAATATATTTTATAGAGATATAATTTTGACAAAATTTTCTATAGAAATAAAATTTTGACAAAAATTTCTATGGAAATTAAATTTTGACAATATATTTTAGAAAAAAAAATTTTGACAAAATTTTCTGTAGAAACAAAATTTTGACAAAATTTTCTATAGAAATAAAATTTTGACAAAATTTTCTATAGAAATAAAATTTTGACAATATGTTCTATAAAATAGAATTTTGACAAAATTTTCTATAGAAATAAAATAAAATAATAATTTTTTTTTATAGAAAAAAAAATTGACAAAATTTTCATAGAAACAAAATTTTGACAAAATTTTCTATAGAAATAAAATTTTGACAATATTTTTTATAGAAATAAAATTTGTACAAAATTTTCTATAGAAATAAGATTTTAACAAAATTTTCTATAGAAATAAAATTTTAACAAAATTTTCTATAGAAATAAAATTGTAGCAAAATTTCCTATAAATAAAATTTTGACAATATTTTTTATAGAAATAAAATTTGTATAAAATTTTCGATAGAAATAAAATTTTGACAAAATTTTCTATGGTCAAAAAATTTTGACAAAATTTTCTATAGAATAAAATTTTGACAAAATTTTATATGGAAATAAGATTTTAACAAAATTTTCTACAGAAATAAAATTTTGACAAAATTTTCTATAGAAATAAAATTTTTGACATTTTCTATAGAAATAAAATTTTTGACAAAATTTTCTATAGAAATAAAATTTTGACAAAATTTTTTATAGAAATAAAATGTTGACAAAATTTCTATGGAAACCAAATTTTGACAAAGTTTTCTATAGAAATAAATTATGAACAAAATTTTTTATACTCATAAAATTTTGACAAAATTTTCTGTAGAAAAAAATTTTGACAAAATTTTCTATAGAAATAAAATTTTGACAAAATTTTCTGTAGAAATAAAATTTTAACACAATTTTCTATAGAAATAAAATTTTGACAAAATTGTCTATAGAAATAAAATTTTGACAAAATTTTCTATGGAAATAAAATTTTCTATAGAAATAAAATTTTGACAAAATTTTCTATAAAAATAAACTTTTAACAAAATTTTCTATAGAAATAAATTTTTGACAAAATTTTCTATAGAAATAAAATTTTGACAAAATTTTCTATAGAAATAAAATTTTGACAAAATTTTCTATAGAAATAAAATTTTGACAAAATTTTCTATAGAATAAAATTTTGGCAAATTTTTCTATGGAACTTAATTTTTGACAAAATTTTATATGGAAATAAGATTTTAACAAAATTTTCTATAGAAATAAAATTATAACAAAATTTTCTATAGAAATAAAATTTTGACAAAATTTTCTATAGAAATAAAATTTTGACAAAAACTTTTATAGAAATAAAATGTTGACAAAATTTCTATGGAAACCAAATTTTGACAAAGTTTTCTATAGAAATAAAATATGAACAAAATGTTCTATAGTCATAAAATGTTGACAAAATTTTCTATAGAAAAAAAGATTTTTGACAAAATTTTCTATAGAAATACAATTTTAGCAAAATTTTTTATTGAAATAAAATTTTGACAACATTTTCTATAGAAATAAAATTTTGACAAAATATTCTATAGAAATAAAGTTTTGACAAAATTTTCTATAGAAATAAAATTTTGACAAAATTTTCTATAGAAATAAAATTTTGACAAAATTTTCTATAGAAATAAAATTTTGACAAAATTTTCTATAGAAATAAAATTTTGACAAAATTTTCTATAGAAATAAAATTTTGACAAAAATTTCTATAGTCATAAAATTTTGACAAAATTTTTTATAGAAACAAAATTCTGACAAAATTTTTTATAGAAATAAAATTTTGACAAAATTTGCTATAGAAATATGTGTAAAAAGATGCAACATTCTTGAAATTGATTGCAACATATAAAGGGCTCTATTTGGGTTCAGGATCCCTCATAATTATATAACAATAGCTTTGGAATCATAATTATCATTTGGGAGACAATACAATCGTAGAAAAAATAGTGCAACACCAAGGCAACATATTTTTTGCTAAACGAAAACGCCATAAATCTCATCAGATGCGGCTGAAATTTGGTACTTGATGTTAATACTATATCAATTAGGCCAAAAGTGGTCCATATAGGTCCACAATTATACACTTAAAACAAGTTTACTTGAATCCAAAGATTTTAACATTCCCTTAAGGATTTTTTTATTGATTCCTAGCCAAAGGTAGGGCTTCTTTAAAATAAAGACATCTGCGTATGCAAAAATTTAGGTTCTTTAGGTTCAGTATAGTAACCAAATTTTAATTTATTCGTATTTTAAGCTTTTTCAAATTTCTCCTGTTTTTAAACGCTTGTTTGCTTTTTAGTCAAGATACAAAAAGTCAACAAATTAAAGGCGATTTCATTAATTTTGAAGAATTCTTCAGAATTATTAAAATCATGTTGACTTTTGTCAAAAAAAATGTCTGTTATGTAAAGGTACCCATATTTAAATCGAATCTTTTATAAGCACTAAACGACTTCATTGAAAAGTTTATGGACTTTTGGACAAGGATTTTTTTTCTGAGAAATGTACATTCGTATTTTAACCCTTAAATGCACACTGTATCTTTTCAGATACAACCATAAAAAATTCTTACGTCTTAAAAATTTGATTGAATTCTATGAATTCTAAAATTATAGTTTTCCGGAAAATTGGTTGTATTTCTGATTAATCTGCAGTCAAAAATAAAAATGAAATTTTGACCAAAAATTCAAAAAACTAAAGGGTGATTCTTTTGAGGTTAGGATTTTCATGCATTAGTATTTGACAGATCACGTGGGATTTCAGACATGGTGTCAAAGAGAAAGATGATCAGTATGCTTTGACATTTCATCATGAATAGACTTACGATCTGCCACAACGTCGAATTTTCAGTGAATGGGCCCTAGAAAAGTTGGCAGAAAATCCGCTTTTTTATCGACAAATTTTGTTCAGCGATGAGGCTCATTTCTGGTTGAATGGCTACGTAAATAAGCAAAATTGCCGCATTTGGAGTGAAGAGCAACCAGAAGCCGTTCAAGAACTGCCCATGCATCCCGAAAAATGCACTGTTTGGTGTGGTTTGTACGCTGGTGGAATCATTGGACCGTATTTTTTCAAAGATGCTGTTGGACGCAACGTTACGGTGAATGGCGATCGCTATCGTTCGATGCTAACAAACTTTTTGTTGCCAAAAATGGAAGAACTGAACTTGGTTGACATGTGGTTTCAACAAGATGGCGCTACATGCCACACAGCTCGCGATTCTATGGCCATTTTGAGGGAAAACTTCGGAGAACAATTCATCTCAAGAAATGGACCGGTAAGTTGGCCACCAAGATCATGCGATTTGACGCCTTTAGACTATTTTTTGTGGGGCTACGTCAAGTCTAAAGTCTACAGAAATAAGCCAGCAACTATTCCAGCTTTGACAACAACATTTCCGAAGAAATTCGGGCTATTCCGGCCGAAATGCTCGAAAAAGTTGCCCAAAATTGGACTTTCCGAATGGACCACCTAAGACGCAGCCGCGGTCAACATTTAAATGAAATTATCTCCAAAAAGTAAATGTCATGGACCAATCTAACGTTTCAAATAAAGAACCGATGAGATTTTGCAAATTTTATGCGTTTTTTTTAAAAAAAAAGTTATCAAGCTCTTAACAAATCACCCTTTACAAATTGGAAGAGATAAAAGTAATGTTGGTAAAAAAAAGCTGTGAAGTGTAAACACATCTCTATTTTCTATTCTCTACTAAAATTAAATTGTATATTTGTAAATTTAAACTTAGTTTAATTCGCACCGTATTTTTAAGATACAACAACTATTTTTTTTTTTTGAAAAAAATGTGTTAAGATGTTCTTTATTTACCATTTTACATATTATATATTTTTTTCGGATGACTCGGTGACCTTGTGCATTTAATGATTAAGGACATGAAATCTTTAGCCTCACGACACGATTTTTTTTTTTTTTCTGTGTACTAAGCCCGATTCATATCTTCCTATTTAGTGGTCTGTATTTATTTTTAATTTTTATACCCTTCACCACTACTGTGGTACAGGGTATAATAAGTTTGTGCATTTGTATGTAACGCCAAGAAGGAAAAATCTGAGACCCATCGTTTAGTATACAGATAGTCTCAGAATTAAATTCTGATTTTTTAAATTTTTTTTAAATTCTTACCACTGTGTTCCATTTTGGCCGTATCGGATAAGATTATATGACGAGACATACGACTCAATACTCACCGAATTGTCATAGTGTGAAACAATTTCCGTTTCGGTTCAGGGCAAAGCTAACAAAAGTTTACATTGATCAAAGCTAGATTACAGTTGAACAGTTGAGTATGAGTCTCTGAGTGTAGAACATAAACAAAAATTAATGTTGATTTTAACTATTTGTTTATTTATTTAACAATTTGTTTTTTAAGTTTTTTTTTATAATTTTGATGACTATTTAACTACAATGACAGCAACAAAAATCCCACAAAGATGAGATGAGTCGTCATTATAACTGAATTCTCGTCTGGGCTTAAACAAAAACCAAAAAAAAAAAAATTTAAACTAAAAATAAAAACAAACTTTAATAACGCGATTAACATTGAAATGGTAACTGAAAGTTCATACATTCATTTCAATTCAATTCATTCATCTGAACGAACCATCCATCCATCCACTACTGCCATGTCCATAATTCATACATGCATGCATGAATGTTGGAAACATTTTCCATGTCATAAATTAAACACAAAAATGAACTTTCTAAAAAAGCTAAATATTCTAATCCTAAATACAAGTAGCATTCGTCTAAACATTATTTTATTACCGGTTTTTTTTTTTGTAAAAATACTACAATATTTTTATAATAAATTATGAGGTAGCTAATTTCACTGGTTCACACTAGGAAGTAACTGTTATTGATATTGTTTTTGAAGAGCAGCATACAAATTTTTATTGCAAATACATATATATATGGTTAAATGTTTTATCTAAACAAGGTGATCTAGGGGTAATGTATGGTAAATATGGCGCTAAATATAATTTCAATAAAGCCTTTTTGGAAGAAAAAGTATTAACAATTAAAATTGTCCAGTAAGTACTTGATAAGAAAATTTCCGAAAGTCATAGAAAATAGATCTCAAGAGCCATTCAATTTAATTTATTTTTATTTAATATAATTTAATTTAATTTGTATTTATGATATAAGTTTCAACAATATGCTAAATTTAAAATTTCTTTTCATATTAATCTGATATCGAAACAAGCGATTTACGTCCAGATACATAATTTTTTTATACCCTCCGCCATACAATATGGGGTATATTAACTTTGTCATTCCGTTTATAAGACATCGGAATATTGCTCTAAGACTCCATAAAGTATATATATTCTGGGTCATGGTGAAATTTTGAGTTAATCAGGCGATATCTGGCCGTCCGTCCGTCTGTGGAAATCACACTAACTAACGAACGAAACAAGCTACCGACTTGAAACTTGGCATAAGTAGTTGTTATTGATGTAGGTTGGATGGTATTGCAAATGGGTCATATCGGACCACTTTTACGTATAGCCCCCATATAAACCGATCCCCCAATTTGGCTTGCGAATCCTCTAAGAAAAGCAAATTTCATCCGATCCGGCTGAAATTTGGTACATGGTGTTAGTATATGGTCTCTGGTGTTAGTATGTGGCCGCTAACAACCATGCCAAAATTGGTCCATATCTGTCTATGGTTATATATACCCCCATATAAACCGATCCCCAGATTTGACCTCCAAAGCCTCTTGGAGGAGCAAAATTCATCCGATCCGCTTGAAAATTGGTATGTAGTGTTAGTATATGGTCTCTAACAACCATGCAAAAATTGGTCCATATCGGTCCATAATTATATATAGCCCCCATATAAGTATATGGTTTCTAACAATCATGCAAAAATTGGTCCATATCGGTCCATAATTATATATAGCCCCCATATAAGTATATGGTTTCTAACAACCATTCAAAAATTGGTTCAGTTTGAAATTTGAATGCAAAAATTGGTTGAAAATTGGTATGCAAAAATTGGTCCATAATTATATATAGCCCCCATATAAGTATATGGTTTCTAACAATCATGCAAAAATTGGTTCATATCGGTCTATAATTATATATAGCCCCCATATAAACCGATCCCCAGATATGACCTCCGGAACCTCTTGGAGTAGCAAAATTCATCCCATTCGGTTGAAATTTGGTACGTGGTGTTATTATACGGTCTCTAACAACCATGCAAAAATTGATCCATATCGGTTCATAATTATATATAGCCCCATATAAACCGGTCCCCAGATTTGACCTCCAGAGCCTCTTGGAGGAGCAAAATTCATCCGATCCGGTTGAAATTTGGTATGTGGTGTTAGTATATGGTCTCTAACAACCATGCAAAAATTGGTCCACATCGGTCTATAGTTATATATAGCCAATCGCCAATCACATACAAATTGGTCCATATCGTCAAAAATAATCTACCAAAACTTTATTTCTATATGAAATTTTGCCAAAACTTTATTTCTATAGAAAATTTTGTTAAAATTTTATTTCTACAAAAAACTTTGTTAAAATTTTATTTCTATAAAAAAATTTGTTAACATTTTATTTCTATAAAAAATGTTGTCAAAATTTTATTTCTATGGAAAATTTTGTCAAAATTTTATTTCTATAAAAAATTTTGTCAAAATTTTATTTCTATAGAAAATTTTGTCAAACTGAATTATATACGTATTTAACCCTTTCGACCCTAAAGTTGCCTGTGGGCAACTTTTTGTGTTTTGAGACTCGCTGTCAGCGTTGTTTTTATGTTTGTTCATAAAACTGTAACGGTATCGAAAGTTACAAGTGTTTTCTTCAAGTCGAATGAAAAATCAGCTAATTTGGTTGTCAATTAGCAAAAAAAATTTCATTAATACGCACGTGCCTCACGAAAAAAAAATATTTGGGAATTTAAAAAGAGGTTTTTATACATATGACTTTTTTCAAAAATTTCAACAAAAATTTTGAAAGTTTTTATTAAATCTGTTGTAGTACATGTCGAATAAAATATTTCTGGAAGTCCAATCTTAGAATTGCAAAAACACAACAGATGAGAAATTTTTAAAATTGAAAAGTTGCCTGTGGGCAACTTTGGGCAATTGTGGAAGTAAAATTACATATTTTTGAACATAAGACCTAGAGAAAAAAGGTTTGAAAAAGAATGATTTTGAACAAATTTTGAACTTCGATTGGGATGTCCCAGTGACGAGAAATGCGGTGATGATGTGGAAAACCTATCTGCAGTGCAGGGGGAATTTGGAAGGAATCGTAAAAAGGGAGGAAGCCATAGATATCGACTTTCTTGGCAACATACTAGTGCATTTGCACGAATATTGGCGCTTTATAATACTTTGGTTTATTTACACTGCCAGTTAAATTGACATGGGTTCAAAACAAAACATTTTCGTGATTCACGCTTGATTCACGCGAAGTCGTGAATGAAATTTAAAGGAAATCCCGCGAATGTGCGTGAACGGGACTAAACAAAAATATGTGGCGCGTGAGTAAAAATCAAATTGTGTTAATGATTGTGAGTGAGTAACATTTTTCCGAAATCACGCTCCCGATAAAAATTCACTTTTACGATCCAACTCACGCTCATGATCCAACTCACGCTTAAGATAAAATTCACGTTCACGATAAAATTCATGTTAAAGATAAAATTCACTCACACTCACGGTAAAACAGAGACACAAAAAGTCACAATCACGAACAAATTCACGTTCACGATTAAATTCAAGCTCACCGATTTCATCACGATTAAGATTTTATAGGGTGAGTCACGAGAAATTTCGAAAATTTTATTGAGCCACTAAAATTGTCGTGTTCCGAAAATATTCGTGAATCACGAGGTTTGTCGTGAAGTACGAAAATTCTCGTGAATCGTGCGAATGCGCGAGTATAACTTTTCATTTCGTGGATTGACGTGAGCGTGAATTCCTACCCACATGGCGTGCGTGAGTACAAATATTTCTTCGTGAATGTGTTTGAACGTGAGTGAAATTCCACTCACGCGCGCATCTAAGTATATATTTACTGTAAAATAACAAAAAACAGTAAATATATACTTATATGTATATATTTACTGTTTTAAAGTTGCCCACAGGCAACATTCTCTACAGCCTAAACAAATGGGCGTGGCGACCCGAAATTTTGGCCAGACGCTTCTTAAATGACTTCAATATGATTAAAAGTAAAAAAAAAAATTTTCGATACCTAAAAAAATTCGTGGTCGAAAGGGTTAATCGGCCTTTTTATAAACTCCACCATAGGATGGCGGTATATTAACTTTGTCATTCCGTTTGTACAACATCGAAATATTGCTCTAAGACCCCATAAAGTATATATATTCTGGGTCGTGATGAAATTCTGAGTCGATCTAAGCATGTCCGTCCGTCTATTAAAATCACGCTAAATTCCGAAAGAAACAAGCTATCGACTTGAAACTTGGTACAAGTAGTTGTTATTGATGTAGGTTGGATGGTATTGCAAATGGGTCATATCGGACCACTTTTACGTATAGCCCCCATATAAACGGACCCCCAGATTTGGCTTGCGAATCCTCTAAGAGAAGCAAATTTCATCCGATCCGGCTGCAATTTGGTACATACTTACACCAGTATATGGTCTCTAACAACCATGAAAAATTGGTCCACATCGGTCCATAATTATATATAGCCCCCATATAAACCGATCCCCAGATTTGGCTTGAGAAGCCTCTAAGAGAAGCAAATTTCATCAGATCCTGCTGAAATTTGGTACATGCACACAAAATTTTTTTTCTGGTTCAATCACGAAATTAATTGATCCAATTAATTTTTTAATTAAAATGTCTTCAATCAAAGAAATGATAGTATCAATTAAAAAATTAATTGAAGGTCAATTAAAAAATGAATTGATCCAATTAAAAAATTAATTGATACTATTAATTTTTGTGATTCATTTTTGTTTCAATTAAAAAATTTGTTGAATCAATTAAATTTTTAATTGAATATTTTTTAAAACTCAATTAAAATTCTAATTGGAAAAATTTTCGTGAAATTTTTTTCTGTGTGGTGTTAGTATATGGTCTCTAACAACTATGCAAAATTGGTCCACATCGGTCCATAATTATATATAGCCTCCATATAAACCGATCACCCGATTTGGCGCGCGGAGGCTCTAAGAGAAGCAAATTTCATCCGATCCGACTGAAATTTGGTACATGGTGTTAGTATATGGCCGCTAACAAACTTGCCAAAATTGGTCCAAATCGGTCGATAGTTATATATAGCCGATCCTCAATCACACAAAAATTGGTCCATATCGTTTCATAATCATGATTGACACTCGAGCTAAAAATAATCAACCAAAATTTTAATTCTATAGAAAATTTTGTTAAAATTTTATTTCTATAAAAAAATTTGTCAAAATTTTATTTCTACAGAAAATTTTATCAAAATTTTGTTTCTATAGAAAATTTTTTCAAAATTTTATTTCTATATAAAAATTTTGTCATAATTTTATTTCTATAGAAAATTTTGACAAAATTTTATTTCTATAGAAAATTTTGTCAAAATTGTATTTCTATAGAAAATTTTGACAAAATTTTATTTCTACAGAAAATTTTGTCAAAATTTTATTTCTATAGAAAATTTTACCAAAATTTTATTTTTATAGAAAATTTTGTCAAACTGAATTATATACGTATTTAATCGGCGTTTTGTTAGTTTAGTATATACCTAACTTAAAATTAACTAACTAACTTAAAAGTTTTTAGATACCTTGCACTCGGCAATTATTATCACAGCCCAAGTAATTTGATTGTCGATGACAGTCTTTAGTAGAAGTTTCTACGCCATCCATGGTGGAGGGTTTATAAGATTCGGCCTGGCTGAACTTACGGCCATATATACTTGTTGTCAATTATATTATATGTGTTCCCAGCAAAAAAAAAAAGAGCTTCCAAAAAAGTAGTTTGGATCCCCAATCTGTGATGCGGAAGTATTGCAAACTTGGATCATCTCCAATGAATTTTACATGGGCTTGTCATAGGACGAAAGTACTCCCTTTTTGGATTCTTTGCATTGCTTTAGAAGTTGTGCCCTGGAAGTTAATTTGAATGAAGAAATTAAAAAGGCGAAAAAAAAATATTTTTTCCTTCAACCAATTTCATTTTTTTCCCAACCATATTTTTTATTACACTATTATTTACCTATTATCTAATTTTTTATAATTTGAAAAACTTTTTCGCTCCGACCAGGGGTTGAACCTGGGATTGATGGCACCATAACAGAATGCCTTAACACACTCAGCCACAAACGCCATTGAACGTAAAGCGTCGAAAGGTCAATTCAAATGTTTGTGATATGATCATAATACGACACCAAGGAATAACATTCTAATTGCTTCTCGAGATGTTCTTTATTACTATGAACGACAAAATAAGAAACGCAGGTTCAAATCTCACTAGCGGAAATCTCTAAAAAAATATTTTATTTTTCTAAAAAAATATTTTTTTATTTTATGCATCGTTTTTATTTCCGGCATATATTAATAAATCATTAGTTAATAAATCTATACGATCATTGCAGTGCTGGAAACAATTTCAATTAAAAATTAACCAAGTCTTCTGTATACGCAAACGCTTTTGGTGATTTGTAGTTCATATAATAAACTGTCAATTAGGCAAATAACATATCATGTGGCTAACATTTCTACTTTGACACATATATCAGCGTGAACTTGGTAATGCTTCATGTTAGCTACCTTGTACACTCAAAAAAAGTGGAATCTTTATTTCACTAAAAAAATTATTTATATCTAGAAAATGTTCTTGAAGTCGTCGAAAATTATTTACTTATTTTTGTGATATCGGCGTGATGCCAGCGTTTTACTGTTTAGTTTAAATTTTCTAAAAATATTCAAAATTTTCTAAAATTAACCAAAAGGTTTCTTCAAAGTGGGTTCACCGTTTTTTTTTTCAGTGTAATTTGTAAAAACAATCTCTTCCCTCATGTTTCGAACTATTATCGAATACACTATGAATAATTGACTATACCCCAAATGTCTAACGTTTAAGGCCAAAGAAAACCCCTTTAATTGTCGTTTGCTAAAAGAAAAATCACACCAACAAAAGGTAAAATAAAGAACGCCTACTAAATTTTGAGGAAATTCATAGACCTCCCTGTTTTGACACTGATAACATATTATTATAAAATATGACAACAAAGGCATTGTTATTAAATGGACAAAGTCGCTAACACATACTTTATAAAAAGGATTTGGTTTTTTCAAAAAACTTGACAGTGCCTTTTTTATTCTCACCCATCGCTAAGATGTACGAAACAAACAGCAAACCTCGGCAAAATTTGGAATTTCTTCGAATTCAACATAAGGTTTTGAGCAGAATAGGCCTTGACATTGGGGTCATAGATGGCAAAGATTTTTTGAAAAATCGTCCAAAATTCTTGATTCTTATAATGATTGCCATTTATTTGGAAATTGGTCTAATTACCTTTGCTGTAAATCAATTTAGTGTTCAAATCGGTATGGCCAGTGGAGCATTGTCCATGTTTAATCAGGGTCTATTATTACTACTTAAGATGGGTTTCTTGATGTTTAGAGCAGATGATTTTTTGAAATTAATTTGGGATATGAATCTTCTGGCATCATTGGGTATGTATTGGAAAAAACAAAAACGATGAGCTCCGACTTTCTAGTTCTTGCCAATATAATATATTTATTAATGTATGCTTGGAAAAGTCGGGTTTTTTAATTTTTAAAAATGCAAAATACTCGACTTTCAACTTTTGCGATTAAATTAAAAAAAATCTGATATAATCAAATAAAATCAAAAATAAAGTCAAGTTAAAAAATTTAAGTTAGGTAAAAAAACAATATTGGAAGTTTTTACATTTTTTTATTATACCAATTAAAATTTGAATTAAATAAAAAAAAATATTTCCTATTAAAAATATAATTTATTTTAAATAAATTAGTTACTTAAATATAATTGGTTTATTATAACAAGTATAAAATCGTATAAAACTACAAGAAAATAGACTGCACCAATTAAAATATTAATTAAAATTTAAATTTTATTACATTTAATTTAATTTTTTAGCTGAATCAATTAAAAAATTAATTGAAAGTTCCACACAAAGTTCCAATTATATACATTTTTTTTTAATAATTACTTATCATTGATACATTCAATTTTTTATTTATTTATTTAACTCATTTTACAACCAAGCCGAAATGGCCATATACGGTTACAGGGATACTCAAAATAAAGAATTACATTAAATTTACTTAAAAAAATTATCAAAATAATTAGGACTACAATCAAGGACTGCAAAAACTTGACATTATTACACCTTATTACTAAGTATATATCTTACTACTAATTCTGACTCATATCTAAAGAAAAATCCAACCATAAATATAAAATATAAATAAAATTAATACTAAAGCATAAAATATTTTCTAGAGAAATAAAATTTTGACAAAATTTTCTATAGAAGTACAATTTTGACAAAGCTTTCTATAGAAATAAAATTTTGACAATATTTTCTATAGAAATAAAACTTTGACAAAATTTTCTATAAAAATAAAATTTTGACAAAATCTTCTATAGAAATAAAATTTTGAAAGAGTTTTCGATAGAAATAAATTTTGAGAAAAATTTCTTATAGAATTAAAATTTGACAAAATATTCTATAGAAATAAAATTATAACAAAATTTTCTAAAGAATTAAAAATTTTGACATAATATTCTACAGAAATAAAATTTTGACAAAAATGTCTATGGAAATAAAATTTTGACAGAATTTTCTATAAAAATAAAATATTGATATAATTTTCTCTAGAAACAAAATTTTGACAAAATTTTCTATAGAAATAAAATTTCGATAAAATATTCTCTACACGGATGAAAAAGACTGTTTTTCATATGTTTGGCTATAAACATTATATGTTTGGAACACAAATTTTTAAACACAATATTTTTGAGTGCAATCATATAATGTTCATAAACTAGCATAACATGTTTGGGACATAGATGTTAATATGTTAGAACATATTATGTTTCGGACATAAAATGTTTGTAGATATAATATGCTTGGATGCAAACATATATTAATTTAGAAATAGCCTATAAACATATATGTGTTTAGTAGCTTGGAGCGCTATTTAACAGGGAGCGATATTGAATTAAGTTGGTGGTTGTTGCTTGTTATTACAAAATGAACATTTTATTTTTCCTTGGGAAATTGATCAACTACTTCTTTGATCCTTACAAACTGCGTGGTCCGCTGTTCAAATCCCCGTCCGGCAAAAGGTAAAATTAAAATTAAAAAAATCATAAAATTGAATAATTTCTTCTACAATGTTTGTATTACAGAAAAAGGTGCTAAGAACTAAAAAATCTCGTGGAAGTGAGAAAGATGTCGGGGAATATACAATTGGGCAGAAACAAAATTTTGAGCATTCAGGTCGAAAACCTATGTTGTTAGCACCTATATTACCTGTTTATTTTCATAATTCATTATGATTGTAAATATATAAATAAATAAATAAAATTTTGAGCACAATATTGTTTGGGAGAATTTTTTTAAGCATATAATATTTTTGGGTGCAAAATGCTTCCAAACATATTATATGGTCACATAATAACATATTGTTTTTTGGAAGACAACATTATTGAATTTGGATGCAAAAATACAAAATGTTTGAAACTTAGACTACCCAAACATATATTGTTTAGACCAATATGCTTTCAAACATATTATATATTGGTAGAGATCAAACATATAAATGTTTGGGCAATACCCAAAAATGTATATGCTTGAAGCAAAATATGTTTGGGAGTATATGTTACGGAAGCGATTTTTTGTGAGGGTGTAGAAATAAATTTTGACAAAATTTTCTATAGAAATAAAATTTTGATAAAATATACAATAGAAATAAAATTTTGACAAAGTTTTCTATAGAAATGAAATTTTGGCATAATTTTCTATAGAAATAATATAATTTCTACACCCTCAAAAAAAATCGCTTCTCTAACATATGTTCCAAACATATTTTGCAGGAAGCACATATATTGTTGGATACTGCAGAAACATTAATATGTTTGTTTTATGTGAGCATATTATATGTTAGGAAGCATTTTGAATCCAAAAATAGTATATGCTTGGAAGAATTTCCCAAAGAATATTGTGCTCATTCCCTCACATAATTTTCACTTCCACGAAATTTTTGAGTTCTTCGCATCTTTTTCTGTAACACAAATATGCTGTTTTTTTTTTTCAAATGTCTATTCTCTTGGTTCCGAACGTCTATTCTCTTTATTCCGAATACTCATTAAATTAAATAGTATTTAGACTTAAGCATATAAAATTTTTGGCCTTAACACGAAACAGTTTTCCGAAACAACATACAAGCGGTTTCACAGAAATTGCTCTCATTTCATTCTCTCGCTGTGTTATGTTGATATCTTTTTATTCAACCCTCCCGGTTTCCATCTCTATTTATTTCTCTATACTAATTCTCTCTCTGTCGCTCTCTGAATAAAGTATCACAACATATATATGTTTACTCGAAATTTGTAAATTTATATATGTTTACATTCACACATATTATGTTTATGGAACATTCATGCCCCAAAAATAATATATTCTAACATATTAACATATGTGTCCCAAACATTTTGTGTTAGTTTAGGAACATTACATGTTTGCACTTAAATATATTGTGTTTAAAAATTGTGTCCGAAACACATTTTGTTTATATCGGAACATATGAAAAACATATTTTTCTAACAGTGTACAGAAATAAAATGTTGACAAAATTTGCTATAGCAATAAAATTTTTATAAAATTCTCTATAGAAATAAAATTTTGAAAAAAAAAAATTCAATAGAATTAAAAATTTGACAAAATTTTCTATAGAAATACAATTTTGATAAAATATCCAATAGAAATAAAATTTTGAGAACATTTTCTATAGAAATAAAATTTTGACAAAAATGTCTATGGCAATAAAATGTTGACAAAAATGTCTATAGACATAAAATTTTGACAAAATTTTCTATAGAAATAAAATTTTGACAAAATGTTCTATAGAAATAAAATTTTTCCATTCGTTTTGTTATTGCTTTTTTTTATCATTTTTGTTGTTTTTTTGATTTCAGCTTCAAACCATGCATTGATTAAACTGCAAGTGTAGCTTAACCAACAGAGGAAAAGAATGTTTGTCAAATTTATTTGGGCAAAGCCCTATAGACTGCAAGATGGTTGGATAGATACACGTTTCGGAATTACCACATTCCTCATCAGCATCCTCTACTTGTAGCAAAACTATCAACCAATTATCAGAATAAATTCCGGCAGTTCACTAAACCCAAAAGTAAACCACACTTGAACCTTCCGAAAAAAGGTTTTACATGATAGCCGGCTTATGCCGAAATAAATTCGTACAAACATATCTCTTTTCCTTTGCCACCGTCAAATCATCGATTTGAGTGCTGTTGGCTGGGTTTATTTTGAGCGTGCTTCCTCTTTTTTCCATTCGTTTTGTTTTGTTATTGTTGACTTTTTTCTTTAATCAATGTTGTTGTTTTTGATTTCAGCTTAAAACCATGCATTGATTAAACTACAAGTGTAGCTTAATCAATAAAATTTTGACAGAATTTTCTATAAAAATATAATTTCTACAAAATTTTCTATAGAAATAAAATTTTAACTTATTTTCTATAAAAATAAAATTTTGACTTAATTTTCTATAAAAATAAAATTTTGAGCAAACTTTTTATGGAATTAAAATTTTGACAAAATTGAAATTGAAGTAAAATTTAGACAAAATTTGCTATAGAATTCAAATTTCAACAAAATTTTCTATATAAATAAAATTTTTATAAAATATTCAATAGAAATAAAATTTTGACAAAATTTTCTCTAGAAATAAAATTTTGACGAAATTTTTTATAGAAATAAAATTTGAAAAATTTTCTATAGAAGTGAAATTTTGGTAAAATTTTCTATAGAAATAAAATTTTGAGAAAAATTTGTATAGAAATAAAATTTTGAGAAAAATTTTCTATAGAAATAAAATTTTGATAAGATTTTCTATAGAAATAAAATCTTGTTGAAATTTTCTATAGAAATAAAATTTTGTTGAAATTTTCTATAGAAAAAAAAATTGATAAAATTTTCTACAGAAATAAAATTTTGAAGAATTTTCTATGGAAACAAAATTTTCTACGGAAACAAAACAAATTTTTATGGAATTAAAATTTTGACAAAATTGAAATTGAAGTAAAATTTAGACAAAATTTGCTATAGAATTCAAATTTCAACAAAATATGGAAATAAAATTTCGACAAAATTTTCTATGGAAATAAAATTTCGACAAAATTTTCTATAGAAATAAAATTTTGACAAAATTTTCCATAAAAATAAAATGTTGACTAAATTTTCTATAGAAATAAAAATTTTGACAAAATTTTCTATAGAAATAAAATTTTGTCCAAATTTGCTATAAACATAAAATGTTCACAAAATATTCTATAGAAATAAAATTTTGATAAAGTATTCTCTAGAAATAAAATGTGGACAAAATTTTCTATAGAAATAAAATTATAAGAAAATTTTTGATAGAAAAAATTTTTTGACAAATATTTCTATGGATATAAAATTTTACAAAATCAGATTTTTTTTATATAATAACACCACCTAAAAAATTTCAACCGTATTGTATTACCAACGGAATGGAAAAGTTAGTATATCCTATAATGGAGGGTTCTATTCTGACCCAAAACACATACTTGTGTCACATTTGAACTCAGTTGGATTAAAACTGCGACTTTGATCACAAAAATGTGTTCACCACCGTGGTGCAATGGTTAGCATGCCCGCATTGCATACACAAGGAGGTGGGTTCGATTCCTGCTTCGACCTAACACCAACAAGTTTTTCAGCGGTGGATTATCCAACCTCAGTAATGCTGGTGACATTTCTGAGGGTTACAAAGCTTCTCTAAGTGGTTTCACTGCATTGTGGAACGCCGTTCGGACTCGGCTATAAAAAGGAGGTCCCTTGTCATTGAGCTTAACATAGAATCGGGCAGCACTAAGAGAGAAGTTCACCAATGTGGTATCACAATGGAATGAATAGTCTAAGTCGGGCTGCCACCTAACCTAACCTAACCTAACCTAGACCAACTCAGGGCCCTATCCTAAGCATTATAGCCCAAGACACCATGTGTCTATCTCGTATTCTTCTGGGTGTTGCAAACACAATGTTTTTACTATTCAATTGTTCATTAAATTTATTTGGTTCATTAAAAGAAAGTGTTAACTCTTATAAAATTGCAAGATGAGTATTTGATCTCAATTATAAATAAAAATTAATTGAAACGGCCCAAGAAATCTATTAAAGTCAAGTATGACACTTGTACTTATTTGACATCGATTACACGAAAATTCGATTTTCGAATTACATATCCCAGTGAAATATTATGAGGTTTAATTAATGTTCTTCACTTCCACAGCAAATGAAACCGAAAGTAAACCTTGGTTGGAAAAGAATCGATTTTCATGTGTAATTACAAAAGTCTATTTGATGTCCTGCTATTTGGCATTGTTTGTATCCATTATTATACCAATACCACTGATGCTTAATGAATATTTTAAAGGAGAGGAAGTCTTACCTAGGCTACCATTCTATGGAGAGTAAGTACAAAAGATTATCTGTTTTAACTGCATAATCAATATATGACGATAAAAATAATTTTGAAATTTGAAAAAATTAAGATTTTAGATTATTTCATTGTCCTCACTATTTCAGATTCCCCTTTGAAGATCTTGGCCTACCCATATTCATAATGAACTTTACTCTCTCAGCGCTATATGGCAATACTTTACTATGTCTTACCGTGGGTATTGATACCCTACTTGGTTGGATAGTTCATGCTATATCGGGACACCATCGCATACTATGTCTTAAAATAGCGAAAATTGCTGCTAAATTTTCTAACGAAGAAGCAAACAGCCATGAAGACTTCATACGGGATATTGGAAATTTTGTACGTTATCACAATAGACTGCTGGATTTCATTGATGACATCAATAGCATATTTGGACCAATTTTCTGGGCTGAGGTCTCTTTTAGCTGTCTACAAATGTGCTTTGTAATTTTCAATCTGAACTCTGATGCCGATATTCGAATGTTGCCTTTTAATATTATGGTTTTTACTGTAATCACTATGCAATTGGTTATATATTGTTTCGGAGGGCAAATGGTAAAAACCGAGGTGAGTAGGTAGCTTTATTTTTATATTGAACAGAGTAAGTTAGTAGGGAAGGTCTCACACATGTTTCTAAAAATGTTTTGAAAGCTAAATGTTACTCAAAAAAAAAAAAAAAAAAAAAAACAAGTAATACGGCCGTAAGTTCGGCCAGGCCGAAGCTTATGTACCCTCCACCATGGATTGGGTAGAAACTTCTTATAACCACTGCCATCCACAATCGAATTACTTAAGTTGCGGTAACGCTTGCCGATGGCAAGGTATCTTAAAACCTTCTAACACCGTCTTCTAAATTGTATGTAAGTCCATACGTGGTATATATTAAATCAAACAAGTATATACGGCCGTAAGTTCGGCCAGGCCGAAGCTTATGTACCCTCCACCATGGATTGCGTAGAAACTTCTACTGAAGACTGTCATCCGCAATCGAATTACTTGGGTTGCGGTAACACTTGTAACCGATGGCAAGGTATCTTAAAACTTCCTAACACAGTAATATGTACCACATAGTCCATACGTGGTATATATTAAACTAAAAAAGGCAGATTAAATACGTATATAATTAAGTTTAAAGTTTCTATAGAAATAAAATTTTGACAAAATAAAATTTTGACAACATTTTCTACAGAAGTAAAATTTGGAAAAAAATTTCTACAGAAATAAAATTTGGAAAAAATTTTCTATTGAAATAAAATCTTGACAAAATTTTCTATAGAAATAAAATTTTGACAAAATTTTCTATAGAAATAAAATTTTAAAAAAATTTTCTATAGAAATACAATTTTGACAAAATTTTCTATAGAAATAAAATTTTGACAAAATTTTCTATAGAAATAAAATTTTGGTAGATTATTTTTGGCTCGAGTGGCAACCATGATTATGAACCAAATAAAATTTTAACAAAATTTTCTATAGAAATAAAATTTCGACAAAATTTTCTATAGGAATAACATTTTGAAAAAATTTTCTATAGAAATAAAATTTTAGTAGATTATTTTTGGCTCGAGTGGCAACCATGATTATGAACCGATATGGACCAATTTTTGTGTGATTGGGTATCGGCTATATATAACTATAGACCGATATGGACCAATTTTGGCATGGTTATTGGCGGCCTTATAAAGGGTGATTCTTTTGAGGTTAGGATTTTCATGCATTAGTATTTGACAGATCACGTGGGATTTCAGACATGGTGTCAAAGAGAAAGATGCTCAGTATGCTTTGACATTTCATCATGAATAGACTTACTAACGAGCCACAACGTCGAATTTTCAGTGAATGGGCCCTAGAAAAGTTGGCAGAAAATCCGCTTTTTTATCGACAAATTTTGTTCAGCGATGAGGCTCATTTCTGGTTGAATGGCTACGTAAATAAGCAAAATTGCCGCATTTGGAGTGAAGAGCAACCAGAAGCCGTTCAAGAACTGCCCATGCATCCCGAAAAATGCACTGTTTGGTGTGGTTTGTACGCTGGTGGAATCATTGGACCGTATTTTTTCAAAGATGCTGTTGGACGCAACGTTACGGTGAATGGCGATCGCTATCGTTCGATGCTAACAAACTTTTTGTTGCCAAAAATGGAAGAACTGAACTTGGTTGACATGTGGTTTCAACAAGATGGCGCTACATGCCACACAGCTCGCGATTCTATGGCCATTTTGAGGGAAAACTTCGGAGAACAATTCATCTCAAGAAATGGACCGGTAAGTTGGCCACCAAGATCATGCGATTTGACGCCTTTAGACTATTTTTTGTGGGGCTACGTCAAGTCTAAAGTCTACATAAATAAGCCAGCAACTATTCCAGCTTTGGAAGACAACATTTCCGAAGAAATTCGGGCTATTCCGGCCGAAATGCTCGAAAAAGTTGCCCAAAATTGGACTTTCCGAATGGACCACCTAAGACGCAGCCGCGGTCAACATTTAAATGAAATTATCTTCAAAAAGTAAATGTCATGGACCAATCTAACGTTTCAAATAAAGAACCGATGAGATTTTGCAAATTTTATGCGTTTTTTTTTTAAAAAAAGTTATCAAGCTCTTAACAAATCACCCTTTACTAACACCACGTTGCAAATTTCAACGGATCGGATGAATTTTGCTCCTCCAAGAGTCTCCGGAGGACAAATCTGGGGATCAATTTATATGGGGGCTATATATAATTATGGACCGATATGGACCAATTTTGGCATGGTTGTTAGAGACCATATATTAACCCCATGTACCAAATTTCAGCTGGATCGGATGAAATTTTGTTCTCTTAGAGGCTCCGCAAGCCAAATCGGGGGATCGGTTTATATGGGGGCTATATATAATTATGGACCGATGTGGACCAATTTTTGCATGGTCATTAGAGAACATATACCAACACCATGTACCAAATTTCAGCCGAATCGGATGAAATTTGCTTCTCTTAGAGGCTCCGCAAGCCAAATCGGGGGATCGGTTTATATGGGGGCTATATATAATTATGGACCGATGTGGACCAATTTTTGCATGGTTGTTAGAGACCGTATATTAACCCCATGTACCAAATTTCAGCTGGATCGGATGAAATTTGCTCCTATTAGAGGCCTCGCAAGCCAAATTTGGGGGTCCGTTTATATGGGGGCTATATTTAATTATGGACCGATATGGACCAATTTTTGCATGGTTGTTAGAGACCATATACTAACACCATGTACCAAATTTCAGCCGTATCGGATGAGAGTTACTTCTCTATGGTGGAGGGTATAAAAAAGATCAATTAAATACGTATATATGTCAAACTGAATTGACAAAATTTTCTATAGAAATAAAATTTTCACAAAATTTTCTATAGAAATAAAATTTAATTATACAATTATTTTTCGAGCTTTATGGACAGATATAGATTAAGGAACATGGTTAATAGAGCCATTGAAAAGAAAACGCCAGATACAAATCTATACACGCCTGGACTGTACATATTTCGGTTCGGGCGAATGAACCTTTCCACAGCCTTTAGTATAGATCTGGCTGGGAGAGATAACTCAATTTTGGGTCCTTTATGCTAACTCCTTATGGAGAAAACATTTGGGAAATTTCCTCTTACAAATTGAATCATCTTATGAAAAGATGATGTACAGTGGGAGAAAAGATGATTCAATTTGCAAGAGGAAATTTCCCAAATGTTTTCTCCATAAGGAGTTAGCATAAAGGGCCCAAAATTGAGTTATCTCTCCCAGCCAGATCTATATTCGGAAGTTAGCGTGATTTCAACAGACGGACGGACGGACGGACCCACATGCTCAGATCGACTCAGAATTTCACCACGACCCAGAATATATATACTTTATGGGGTCTTAGAGCACTATTTCGATGTGTTACAAACGGAATGACAAAGTTAATATACCCCCATCCTATGGTGGAGGGTATAAAAAAGATCAATTAAATACGTATATAATTCAGTTTGACAACATTTTCTATAGAAATAAAATTTTGACAAAATTTCTATAGAAATAAAATTTTGACAAAATTTTTCTATAGAAAAAAAATTTTGACAAATTTTTCTATAGAAATAAAATTTTGACAAAATTTTCTATAGAAATAAAATTTCTATAGAAATAAAATTTTGCAAAAAATTCTATAAAAATAAAATTTTGACAAAATTTTCTATAGAAATTAAATTTTGGCAGCATTTTCTATAGAAATAAAATGTTGAAAAAATTGTCTATAGAAATAAAAATTTTACAAAATTTCTATAGAAAAAAATGTTAACAAAATTTTCTATAGAAATAAAATTTTGAAATAAATCTAGGCAAAAAAGTTTGTTTTTGCTTGTTAGTGTTTAGGTAAAATGTTCTCCAAATTTTGGTAGATTATTTTTGGCTCGAGTGGCAACCGTGACAGTCTACCATTTTGATTGTTAAGATCGTGAATTTTTATCAAATTAATATCTCTTGTTGCATCCCCGGTCCCCGAGAATAAATGACATGAGACCCTTAAAATCCCTATATATTTATTATGATATTTCAATATTTGTCTCTACTTATATATTTACACCTTATATAACTGAGATATTCTCTCTTTAACCTTATAACCGTATATAGAACGAAAATCTGTTTGGTGAAATCTATAGTCAATTTCCTTGGGAAAAACTCAATCCCACAGAAAAGAAAATGCTACTATTACCCTTGATGCGATCCCAAGCCAATATATCGCTAAGAGGATTATTTTTTGAACTTGATCGCAACCTACTGGTATATGTAAGTAAAAATTATAACGTATCATTTTTTAATAGAATAAAAAAATTTGATAAAACTTGCTATAGAAAAAAGTTTGGCAAACTTTTCTATAGGAATAACATGTTGACAAAATTATCTCTAGGAATAACATTTTGACAAAATCTGCAAAAAAATATTCATAGAAATAAAATTTTGAAAAACATTTTCTAGACAATAAAAATTTTTACTAAATTTTCTAAAAAAAAGTCTATAGATATAAAATTTTAACAAAATTTTCTATAGAAAATAAAATTTGACAAAATTTTCTATAGAAAAAATTTTTTTACAAAATTTTCCATAGAAAAAAGGTTGATAAAAATATGATAGGAATAAATTGTTGACAAATTTTTCTCAAAGAAAAGAATTATCTATAGGGATAAAATTTTGACAAAATTTTCTATAGAAAATAAAAAATATTTTAAAATTTTTTCCACTACAATTTCAGGTATTCCGAACGGCTTTCTCTTACAACACTCTACTTGGAGCTATGAAAGACAAATGAATGAATTCTGCAACTGTATTGTCGATTTTGGTTGACATATTTATTTCAAATATTTAATTAAAATTTTTAACACATTTACACTTTCACTAGAAACATTAGCTGCTGCTAATTAAACAATTAATTAACAGTTATTAGCACAAAATTTTTATTCATAAAATAAATGTAGCACGTAGTGATTCGCATATGTTTTAAATAATGTTTACTGGTGTTTTATTGTTTTAGGAAAAAAATATTTAAGTTAAAAAATCCAATTTCATTATGATCGGGATGTGGAGATGTAAAAGGAGTCTAAAAATTGGAATTTGAGGATTTTTTTTATTTATATTTATTATGAAAATAGCCAAGCCTATAGGCCAATAGAAGATGGTTACAAAAATACTACAAAATTAACTTTACATATAAAAATATTTAAGCAATATAAAAATTAATATAAAAAATATAAAAATTTAATAGCAATTGGTTAAAAAAATACCACAAAATTAACTTCACATATAAAAATATTTAATAAATATAAAAATTAATATAAAAATAAAAAAAAAACTAGCAATAATAAATTCTAACTGACTAAAACCAAACAAATATAACTGAAGATACATTTTTTAAAAATGAAAAGAAAAAGTGTGAAGACTACTAAGAAAGTATATACGGGCGTACATTCGACCAGGCCGACTCTTATGTACCCTCCACCATGGATTGCGTAGAAACTTCTACTAAAGACTGTCATCCACAATCGAATTACTTCGGTTGTGGTAATTCTTGCCGATGGCATGATTTCTTAAAACTTCTTAACATCGTCTTCTCAATAGTAAGTTAGTCCATACGTAGTATATAGTAGACAAAAAAAAAAACAAATTACATACAAGTACGTATATAATTCAGTTCTTGACCAGGGAGTCTAAAAATAATTAGGAACGATACGAATTTTGCGCTGTAATTAGAGAGCCCTAATTGAAATATACAATTATGAACCGATATGGACCAATATTTATGTCATGGGGAATGGGTTTATCTGGGGGCTATTTGTAGCTATAGACCGATATGAACCAAGTTCTGCATGGTTGTTAGCGGCCATATACTAGCACAATGTACCAAATTTCAACCGAATCGGATGAATTTTGCTCCTCCAAGAGGCTCCGGAGCCACGTATGCCACAGTTGCTAGAATTCTACCAAAAAATGGTCGATTATTTACTGTTTGGTAGATTGGTAGAATACCTGATGATTTGGTAGATTTTTCAAAATATCCCTTTCCAACTAAAAGGTACTTCAAAAAAAAAATATATCTTTATTTTTTCCAAAGAAATAAAATTTGGACAAAATTTTCTATAGAAATAAAATTTGGACAAACTGTTCGATAGAAATAAAATTTTGACAAATTTTCTATAGAAATAAAATTTTTACAAAATTTTGCAAAAATTTCTCAAAGAAATAAAATTTTGCAAAAATTATCTATAGAAATAAATTTTGCAAAAATTTTCTATAGAAATAAAATTTGACAAGATTTTCCATAGAAATAATATTTGGACAAAATTTTCTATAGAAATAAAATTTGGATAAAATTTTCTATATTTAGAACTAAAATTTTGACAAAGTTTTCGATAGAAATAAAATTTTGAGAAAATTTTCTAAAGAAATAAAATTTTGAGAAAATTTTCTAAAGAAATAAAATTTTGACAAATTTTTCTATTGAAATACAATTTTGACAAAATTTGTGATAGAAATAAATTGTTGACAAAATTTTCTATAGGAATAAAATTTTGACAAATTTTCTATAGAAATAAAGTTTTGACAAAATTTTCTATAGAAATAAAATTTTGACAAAATTTTCTATTGAAGAAAAATGTTGACAAAATTTTCTATTGAAATAAAATTATGAAAAAGTTTTCTATTGAAATAACATTTTTGCAAAATTTTGTATAGAAATAAAATTTTGACAAAATTTTCTATAGAACTAAAATTTTAGCAAAATTGATAAAATTTTCAATGGAAACTAAATTTTGAGAAAATTTTTGATCGAAATAAAATTTTGACAAAATTTTCTAAGAAATAAAATTTTGACAAAATTTTCAATTGAAATGAAATTTTCTATAGAAATAAAATTTTTACAAAATTTTGCAAAAATTTTCTATAGAAATAAAATTTAGCAAAAATTTTGTATTGAAATAAAATTTGACAAAATTTTCTATAGAAAAAAAAATTTGACAAAATTCTCTATAGAGATACAATTTTGAGCAAGTTTTCTACAGAAATACAATTTTGACAAAATTTGCGATAGAAATAAATTGTTGACAAAATTTTCTATAGGAACAAAATGTTTAAAAAAATTTCTATAGAAATAAAATTTTCAAAAATTTCCTATACAAATAAAATTTGACAAAATTTTCTATAGAAATAAAATTTTGACAAAATTTTCTATAGAAATAAAATTTTGACAAAATTTTCTATATAAATAAAATTTTAACAAAATCTATGTATATAAAATTCAATCTATGTTTGTTTATTTGTTTGTTTGTTTGTATGTTCCGAGTTGGCTCCGAAACGGCTGAACCGATTTACATGAAACTTTCAGAGATCGTAGGGGGCGTTCATGTGGTGAAAATAGGGTACCTCATTTTTTGACACCTGGTTGCGGACCTCCTCTTTGTCGGACTTTTTGAAAATTGGACCAAAGTTACCCGATTTGCTTGAAATTTTCATTGAAGGTTGGGGTTGGCATCTAGACAAAGATTCGCTACTTTATATTTCAATATTTGGAGGCGGAGGGGGACCTCCCCTTTGTTAGACTTTTCTTAAAGTACAGTGAAAAAACTAAAATTCTCTAAATTATCTGAGATTTACAGAGACCATGCGGTGAGGTTATGGAAATAAAATGGGTACCTGACGATTTCATATGTGGACGGGGAGGGGGACCTCCCCCTTGCCCTACTTTTTGAAACTTGGAACAAAATTATGCGATTTGCTTAAAATTTTCATTGAATGTTGGGGTTGGCATCTAGACAAAAATCCGCTACATTATTTTTCGATATTTGATCGGAGAGGAGGGCCACCCCTTTGCCCGACTTTTTTTTTAAAGTACAGTGAAAACAAAACTAAACTCCCCGACTGAAATTTTACGGAAAAAATGGGTGAGGTTATGAAATTTAATCAGGTTCCTGATTTTTTATAAAAATAAAAGGGCATAGGGAAACATCCGCTTCTCTTAAGTACATACAGAGAAACAATTCCACTTTACCGAGTTACTTGAAATTTACAGAGGACTGGGGAGAGGTTACGATATTAATAGTTGATACCAGATTTTGTGATATTTGGACGGATTTTGTTGGACGCCCTTTTAGGCTTATAATTTGCTTGACATTTTCTGGGACGTTTACAAAAGAAAAGCTACATTACTTTTCGATATTTGGTCTGGGTCCTCCTCTAAAACTGCAAAAAAAACAAACATTCTTAAGTTTTCTTGAAATTTACATAGGCAGTGGGGGAAGGTTATGAACGAAGAGGCAACCTTCCTTGCCCCACACTTGAAGGAAAGTTTCAAGAATTTTCAGGGAAGGTTAGGGGTGCTATTCACTACGGTGTTAGTCGATATTGTATCGGGGAAAGTGACGTCCCTTTAAAACAATAGAGCAAAATTTAAACATCGCCGATCTATTTGAAATCTACAGGGAACGTGGGAGGAGGTGATGAAATTTATACATGATTTTTAAATTAGTATATGATTTTTCGATATCTGGTTGGGGAAGGTGAAAATTGAAATAAACTTTGTCGATTTACTTCGATAGAATTTATAGGGACCATTGCGTAGTTGCGAAATTAATATAGGGTACGTGATAGTCCGATATCAGGTCGGAGTGGAGCGAAGGTGGGGGGAGGGTTCCCTTTTGTCCGTTTTTTTTTTTTCTTAAATTGAAAGTAGAGGGATGTCCGTAAATGGGAACTCGGTACATAATTTTATGATTTTTGCACAGGCTTCTGCCAGACTTCTTTTTAGTAAAGAACTTAAATTTACATGAAATTGGCAGCCAACGTAGAGGGTGCATCATTTTCCAACATTTTAGCAAATGTTAATGTGGTAAAATTTTTTACTATTTTTGCTTTTTCCGATTTATTTGATGGGAAACAGTAATTCTTTGTATGTTATTATAATATAGTGCTTAATTTTCAAATATGTTGAGGAGATGGATAGCTTTCCTTGACAAACCACACTTAAAATTCACAAGAAATATAGAAGAAGGTACACCCTCTCCCGCCGTATTTGTACATATAAACGAAAAAGCAAGTAGTCCGATTTGTTTGAAAGAATTCAAATCTTTTCGAATTTGTTTTCAGCACGAAGAATATAGTTGACTAAGTTAACGCAAAATATTCCTCCAAATATGCTTCGGAAGGCGCAGTGAAGCGGGCTGGGTTACGCTAGTTTTGTATAGAAATAAAATTTTGACAAAATTTTCTATAGAAATAAAATTATGACAAAATTTTCTATAGGAATAAAATTTGGGTAAAATTTTCTATAGAAATACAATTTTGACAAAATATTCTATAGAAATAAACTTTTGTTGTTGTTTTTTTATTTCAGCTTAAAACCATACATAGACTAAACTACAAGTGTAGCTTAACCAACAGAGGAAAAGAGTGTTTGTCAAATTTATTTGGGCAAAGCCCTATAGACTGCAAGATGGTTGGATGGACGCACGTTTCGGAATTACCACATTCCTCATCAGCATCATCTACTTGCAGCAAAACTATCAACCAATTATCAGAATAAATTCAGGCAGTTCATTAAACCCAACAACGAACCACACTTGAACCTTCCGAAAAAGGTTTTGTATGATAGCCGGCTTATGTCGAAATAAATTCGAAACAAACATATCTCTTTTCCTATGCCACAGTCAAATCATCGATTTGAGTGCAGTTGGCTCCGGGCAATACATACATTTTAAAAACGTTCAATATTTTTTTTTAACTTTTTTTTAAAGAAGCCGCGCAGAATCAATACCAAGATTCTTAAATAAAGGTCAAACCCTTTTGGATTTAAGAAAATTCTTTTTGCAATTTTAGTTTTAATCCTTAACTCAGTGAAAAGTTTTTCTTCCATGAAAACAATTAAAATACAATGTACCCTACTAAGAATTTTAATATTCCTCTCGACTTAATATCCACTATCTATGTTAGTATCGTCAATTATCTATCTCTCATGGGCAACTCCCCAATCTTCGGGAAAATTGGTTTGCTATTTCATTTTGTATGTTTGGCCAAACCCATTGATTATTCCGATTATACAAAAATGCGGAAGTCTTTTCTGACAAAACAAAAGAAAATCATCTTCTTATCGTTGTGCCCGGCAGAAGTGACCACAAGTAACGACAAGTTGTAAAAATTATTCCTGAAAAGCCAGTAACTCGCGAAGCCAAAGAATACTCACACCTCTTTCTTTTAGCATATTCAGGTTTTGGGAAATGGGAATGGCATAGGAAAAACACAAAAAAAAATCATCAGCATCTCCTACTCTCAGGTAAATGGCTAAGGAGAATGTTTAAACTTACCAACTTACTATAGTCCAGAGAACCAGTCTTCCATTATAGATGTTATGTAATCAATGAAGAGGATGATTGTCTTTCACTCATTCAGCATTGGAAGTTAAACTGATGTGGTTTAGAAAAGGCTTGGAGAATTCTAAATGCCCTTCTCTTAATTGAAAATAAACCCAATAAAAAAATTAATTAAAATCTAAAGAAAATTCAATTAAAAAATTTATTGGGTCTATTCATTTTTTAATGAAACTTGGAAATACTCGTATTATACACAGAATTAGAACAATGTTTTTGGGTATCAAATTAGCCACGATCACATATACCCTTCTTTTATTTCAGGAACTCGATGATGGTTAGGTTAGGTTAGGTTATGTGGCAGCCCGATGTATCAGGCTCACTTAGACTATTCAGTCCATTGTGATACCACATTGGTGAACTTTTCTCTTATCGCTGAGTGCTGCGCGATTCCATGTTAAGCTCAATGACAAGGGACCTCCTTTTTATAGCCGAGTCCGAACGGCGTTCCACATTGCAGTGAAACCACTTAGAGAAGCTTTGAAACCCTCAGAAATGTCACCAGCATTACTGAGGTGGGATAATCCACCGCTGGAAAACTTTTTTGTTGTTCGGTCGAAGCAGGAATCGAACCCACGACCTTGTGTATGCAAGGCGGGCATGCTAACCATTGCACCACGGTGGCTCCCATCAGTCCAAGTTGGTGATCATTTCAAATCAATGGGTACTTCCCGATTCTTTGTTTGGATCAACGATAAGGGACCTCCTTTTTTATAGCCGAATCCGTCACAGCGTTTCTTTCATTACTAAAAGGTGATAATTCACCGGTGAAAAAGTTTTTAGTGCTCGGTCCACGCAGGGATTTAACCCATGGCCATTTGCGTGGAAGGCCGGCATGCTAACCATTGCACTATGGTGTCTCCCAGCCACGGTTGCCACTCGGGCCAAAAATAAACTACCAAAATTTGAAGAAAATATTACCAAAAATCTAACAATCTTAATTTGAAGTTTTGCATCTATAGAAAATTTTGTCAATTTTTTTTATTTCTATAGAAAATGTTTGCAAAATTTTATTTCTATAGAAAATTTTTGCAAAATTTTACTTCTATAGAAAATTTTCTCAAAATTTTACTTCTATAGAAAATTTTGTCGAAATTTTATTTTTATAGAAAATTTTCTAAAAATTTTATTTCTATAGAAAATTTTGTCAAAATTTTATTTCTACAGAAAATTTTGTCAACATTTTATTTCTATGGAAAATCTTGTCAAAATTTTAATTCTATGGAAAATTTTGTCAAAATTTCAATTCTGCAGAAAATTTTGTCAAAATTTTATTTCTATAGAAAATTTTGTCAAAATTTTATTTCTATAGAAAATCTTGTCAAAATTTTAATTCTATGGAAAATTTTGTCAAAATTTCAATTCTGCAGAAAATTTTGTCAAAATTTTATTTCTATAGAAAATTTTGTCAACATTTTATTTCTATAGAAAATTTTATCAAAATTTTATTTCTATAGAAAATTTTGTCAAAATTTTATTTCTATAGAAAATTTTGTCAAAATTTTAATTCTATGGAAAATTTTGTCAAAATTTCAATTCTGCAGAAAATTTTGTCAAAATTTTATTTCTATAGAAAATTTTGTCAAGATTTTATTTCTATAGAAAATTTTATCAAAATTTTATTTCTATAGAACATTTTGTCTAAATTTTGTTTATATAGAAAATTTTGTCAAAATTTTATTTCTATAGAAAATTTTGTCAAAATTTTATTTCTATAGAAAATCTTGTCAAAATTTTAATTCTATGGAAAATTTTGTCAAAATTTCAATTCTGCAGAAAATTTTGTCAAAATTTTATTTCTATAGAAAATTATTTTATTTCTACAGAAAATATTATCAAAATATTATTTCTATAGAAAATTTTATCAAAATATTATTTCTATAGAAAATGTTGTCAAAATTTTAATTCTATGGAAAATCTTGTCAAAATTTTAATTCTATGGAAAATCTTGTCAAAATTTTAATTCTATGGAAAATCTTGTCAAAATTTTAATTCTATGGAAAATTTTGTAAAAATTTCAATTCTGCAGAAAATTTTGTCAAAATTTTATTTCTATAGAAAATTTTGTCAAGATTTTATTTCTATAGAAAATTTTATCAAAATTTTATTTCTATAGAAAATTTTGTCTAAATTTTATTTCTATAGAAAATTTTGTCAAAATTTTATTTCTATAGAAAATTTTGTCAAAATTTTATTTCTATAGAAAATTTTGTCAAAATTTTATTTCTATAGAAAATTTTGTCAAAATTTTATTTCAATAGAAAATTTTGTCCAAATTTTATTTCTGAAGAAAAAATTTCTATAGAAAATTTTGTCAAAATTTTATTTCTATAGAAAATTTTGTCAAAATTTTATTTCTATAGAAAAGTTTGTCAAAATTTTATTTCTATAGAAAATTTTGTCAAAATTTTATTTCTATAGAAAATTTTGTCCAAATTTTATTTCTGAAGAAAATGTTGTCAAAATTATATTTCTGTGGTAAATCTTCTCAAAATTTTAATTCTATGGAAAATCTTCTCAAAATTTCAATTCTATAGAAAATGTTGTCAAAATTTTATTTCTAAAGAAAATTTTGCCAAATTTTATTTCTATAGGAAATTTTGTCAAATTTTATTTCTATAGGAAATTTTGTCAAAATTTTATTTCTATAGTAAATTGTGTCAAAATTTTATTTGACTTTTAGACTCAATTAAAAAAGTGGTGGATTTTTTTTTTAATTTTTAACTAAAAATTTATTTCAAACAATCAATTTTTTCATCAAACTAAAAACACTAACCCCCATTTCTATAAAGATCCGTTAGTGTTCCGTTAACTAACCAACCTTTAAACCGTATTATGGACGAAACTTTCATCTTGCTTTTATGTCCCATAGGCCAGTTAGGAACTTAACTGACGAAAATTTTTCAGTTAAAGTTTACCTTAGAGAAGATATTTCCAATTTACTTTCTGTTAACTGGCAGTTAAATCCTAACGGAGCTACATGAAAATCAATGTAAGTCAGTTAAGAAAGTAATTGAAATTAGTTATATTTTTCAATGAAAAACATATTTGAGTTTTACAATCAACATCAATTCAATTTTTAATTGAATCAAGTAAAAAATTAATTGAAATTTGCAATTAAATTAATTAATTTTTTAATCAATATTTTTTTAATGTCTTATTAAATATGTGATTGATACTATCATTTTCGTGATTGAAGGCATTTCAATTAAAAAATTAATTGGATCAATTAATTTCGTGATTGAATCATAAAAAAAATATTTGTGTAAAGATTATTTAGAGATAGATGTGTTTGCCAATTATACTCCAAGCCAGCTCCTAAGTCGAAAAATTATATCACTCAACTCAAAACCACCTCCTCAGCCTTGGTGTCCGTCTGTCTATGTTTTTGTTGTTCGCAGGATTCCGGTCCCAATTATTACCCGACGTAATTTGGTAGGGAGTGTTCTTACATCACAAGGACGAATGCCATTGAATTTGAAAACAATCGGATCAAATTTAGATATAGCTCCCATATATACACAGAAAAAAAATTCACGAAATTTTTTCCAATTAAAATCTTACTTGAGTTTTAAAAAATATTCAATTAAAAATTTAATTGTTTCAACAAATTTTTTAATTGAAACAAAAATCAATCACACAAATTAATAGTATCAACTAATTGTTTAATTTGATCAATTAATTAATTGGCTGTCAATTAATTTTTTAATTGATACTATCATTTCTGTGAATGAAAACATTTCAATTAAAAAATTAATTGGATCAAGTAATTTCATGATTGAATCAGATTTTTTTTTGTATGTATCGCTCGATTTCGATTGCCCTTCTTTACCAATCGATCGGCGTTAAATTTGGCACAAAGTAATTTATTTTGCCACTTTTTAAGGGTACGATATCGGTGCAGATTTAGATATAGCCCCCATATATAGGTATCGCTCGATTTTCCCAAATTTGGCCACAAAACCTATATTTATTAACCGACCTTACTCAAAGCTACTACTCTACCTATTGTACCAAGTAACATATATCTCCAAAGATTCATCGAAATTGGTTCAAATTTAGATATAGCTGCCATATATATGTACCGCCCGATTTTCCCAAATTTGGTCATAAAATCCTTTAGTTATTAACCGATCTTACTCAAATTTAGCACAAAGTCGTCATTTATAATATCAACCAAGCCTGCAAAATATCATTCAAAACGGTTCAGATTTAGATATAGCTCCCATATATATGTTTCGCTCGATTTTCAAAAATTTCGCCCTAATAATCTTATTTTTGACAATAATACCTGATTTACTGACCGATAATGTCCTGATTTATTGACCGATCTTACTGAAATTTAGCACAAGGTAATTTTTTCTAATATCAACTAAACTTGCAAAAAATCGAAATCGGTTTCGGATTTCAGTCGGGTCGGCCGACTTTCTACTTTAATTAGTTTTTTTTTTCCGTGCGTGTCTCAAAGGGAATGACAAAATGTTAATACCCACACATCCGACACAGTGGAAGTGTAAAAAAATAATTCAAGAATACATAGCCACAGGGAACAGGTCTTCTTTGTTAATCTAACAAAATGAGCTGCAATACCAACGCCACCTCTGCCATTATTGCTTCATGGCTTGCTGAAGATGAAACCAGAAATCATTACGTAACAAATACCCTGGCAAGAAGGTTCTAAAGGAAAAACCAACGGATAGGCAGTCATTCATTCAAGCATAACTTGTGACTCCAAACCAATTATGTGTAAATTCAACAATCGATTGTTTGTCTTCTCCCTACTCTCAATAGTGGTAGCGTGTAAAACTAAGCCCATCCTAAAGCATGAGGAGTCCCAGGAAACAAATTTGAATTTCAATGAATTATTGGCTTTAACATCGCTATTGGCTCCGCAGGACAACTATGACCTACACTATGATCAAAGACAAAAGGGTAGTGAGAATTATCGCATTAAATTGGATGGTTTCTTTGTAGGAATACCACAGGAGGAAAGTTCATCTTTATTATTGCTTACCGATGATATTTTGGAGAGTTTTGGTGAGTATTCCAGATCATTTTATATGCCCTTAATAAGCAAATTTCAAACTCCCTTTTTAGGAGGGGATTTACCTTCAAACCCAGATAAAAATAAACAACAAAGGCTAACCGATTATGATTTGGAAAATTTCAAAAAATCCATGAGACCCTATCAATCCTTGGAACCTGAAGCTGGACCAACAACATCTGTGGTAGTTGAAATACCGTCTCCGAGCAAAAATGGTGAGGCCCGTCTTTATGATCAGGATTTTGAAGAATTACCACGAAAACCAACGTCTCGTACAAAATCTTATATCTCACAATTTGTGAATATTCTAAAGAGAGGTCATAGAAATTGAAAATGGATGGATACCAGAGGGTGCGACATTAAAGGAAATTTATCATAAAATTTATTTTCTATTAATTTAAAATTAATTCATTTATTTTCTAAAGAGAGGTCATAGAAATTGAAAATGGATGGATACCAGAGGGTGCGACATTAAAGGAAATTTATCATAAAATTTATTTTCTATTAATTTAAATAGAAAATAAATTTTACCAGGGTGCGACGTTAAAGGATATTTATCATAAAATTTATTTTCTATTAATTTAAAATTAATTAATTTATTTTCTAAAGAGAGGTCATAGAAATTGAAAAGGGATGGATACCAGAGGGTGCGACATTAAAGGAAATTTATCATAAAATTTATTTTCTATTAATTTAAATAGAAAATAAATTTTACCAGGGTGCGACGTTAAAGGAAATTTATCATAAAATTTATTTTCTATTAATTTTAAATTAATGCATTTATTTTCTAAAGAGAGGTCATAGAAATTGAAAATGGATGGATACGAGAGGGTGCGACATTAAAGGAAATTTATCATAAAATTTATTTTCTATTAATTTAAAATTAATTCATTTATTTTCTAAAGAGAGGTCATAGAAATTGAAAAGGGATGGATACCAGAGGGTGCGACATTAAGGAAATTTATCATAAAATTTATTTTCTATTAATTTAAATAGAAAATAAATTTTACCAGGGTGCGACGTTAAAGGAAATTTATCATAAAATTTATTTTCTATTAATTTAAAATTAATTAATTTATTTTCTAAAGAGGGGTCATAGAAATTGAAAAGGGATGGATACCAGAGGGTGCGACATTTAAGGAAATTTATCATAAAATTTATTTTCTATTAATTTAAAATTAATTAATTTATTTTCTAAATAGATTTAGAAAATAAAAATCTATTTTCCATATCTATTTATATCTATTATAAAATAAAAATTATTGTATAATTGATACTTGACTTATTGAGGGATTTCTAAAACATCGATATAGATGGTTCCTCTGTGAGTTATTTTCTATATTCTCAAGATGATGTTCAACTTTCATAAAAAGTGAATTTTCAACTTACGAAATTTTATAATTTGTATTTTATATATATTTTTGTTATATACTGGAGACTATTCAAGACTGATATATAAGTTAGAGATAAATATGTGTTGTTTAAAAATTATACTAAGATATTTTAATTTGTCCAAATTACAAAAAAACATAGTTTTCCACCAAATAAATAATATTTCCTAATTAAAGTCTGGTTTATTACTTCTTTAACTCTTAACTGCTGCTACAAAAATATTTTGTGACACTGGAAAAAATATATTCTCAGAGGACACATAGTAGTATCATTTGAGAAGACGACCTATCTGACACGACAAAAATATATTTTATACCCTCCAACATAAGATGAAGGGTGTAATAACTTTGTCATTCCGTTTGTAACACATCGAAATATTGCTCTAAGGCCCCATAAAATATATATATATATATATATATATATATATATATATATATATATATATATATATATATATATATATATATATATATATATATATATATTGTGGATCGTGGTGAAATTCAAAGTCGATCCAAGCATGTCCGTCCGTCCGTCCGTCTGTTGAAATCACGCTAACTTCCGAACGAAATAAGCTATCGACTTGAAACTTGGCATAAGCAGTTGTTACTGATGTAGGTCGGATGTTATTGCAAATGGGCTGTATCGGACCACTTTAACGTATAGCCCTCATATAAACGGACCCCAGATTTGGCTTGCGGAACCATGCAAAAATTGGTCCATATCGGTTCATAATTATATATACCCAGCAAAAACTAGGTATCCACATCTCATTACAATTGGCATTACCAGGAGTACAGCTGTCATTACACGTTGCATTACATTGTGGTGAATTATAATGAATAACTTGTAATGACAAAAATAAATACTTCTCGGTAATTTTCGAATTGTTATTCTCAAATTATTATGCAGTTGGCTGTAATGTAATGTAACGGTAATTCTGAACATTTTTCCGTTAAGAAATTTTTATCACAAATATTTCATAATAATTGTGCTTTAAATTAATGCCATTAACATATTATGTTTTAAATAAATGCTTCAAAAATAGATTTAAAATGCCATTTGCCTTATAAAAAAGGGACTTAAAATCCATTTTTAGTAGATTTCGAACCTAATGTGAATTGACTATTGCACGGTTGAAAAAGACTGTTTTTCATATGTTTGGCTATAAACATTATAGTTTGGAACACAAATTTTTAAACACAATATTTTTGAGTGCAAGCATATAATGTTCATAAACTCACAAAAAATCGCTTCTGTAACATATACTCCCAAACATATTTTGCTTCAAGCATATACATTTTTGGGTATTGCCCAAACATTTATATGTTTGATCTCTTCCAATATATAATATGTTTGAAAGCATATTGGTCTAAACAATATATGTTTGAGTAGTCTAAGTTCCAAACATTTTGTATTTTTGCATCCAAATTCAATAATGTTGTCTTCCAAAAAACAATATGTTATTATGTGAACATATAATGTTTGGAAGCATTTTGCACCCAAAAATATTATATGCTTAAAAAAAATTCTCCCAAACAATATTGTGCTTAAAATTTTATTTATTTATTTATATATTTACAATCATAATGAATTATGAAAATAAACAGGTAATATAGGTGCTAACAACATAGATTTTCGACCTGAATGCTCAAAATTTTGTTTCTGCCTAATTGTATATTCCCCCACATCTTTCTCACTTCCACGAGATTTTTTAGTTCTTAGCACCTTTTTCTGTAATACAAACATTGTAGAAGAAATTATTCAATTTTATGTTTTTTTTTTTATTTTAATTTTACCTTTTGCCGGACGGGGATTCGAACAGCGGACCACACAGTTTGTAAGGATCAAAGAAGTAGCTGATCTATTGCCCAAGGAAAAATAAAGAGTTAATTTTGTAATAACAAGCAACAAGCACCAACTTAATTCAATATCGCTCCCTGTTAAATAGCGCTCCAAGCTACTAAACACATATATGTTTATAGGCTATTTCTAAATTAGTATATGTTTGCATCCAAGCATATTATATTTACAAACATTTTATGTCCCAAACATAATATGTTCTAACATATTAACATATATGTCCCAAACATGTTATGCTAGTTTATGAACATTATATGCTTGCACTTAAAAATATTGTGTTTAAAAATTTGTGTTCCAAACATATAATGTTTATAGCCAAACATATGAAAAACAGTCTTTTTCATCCGTGCATATTTTGACCCATTGTAATCGGCGACAGAAACCAATATTTTCGAGATTTGGTTGCCTGAGACAATAAGTGGCTATTTTGCGAATTTTGGTGTATCTACGAATAAGTGATTACATATTAGGTGATTATATGCTCTAAAACCACTACTTTTTTCATGGCCGAAAGTATGCCTGGGGGGGAAGTACTTTCCTCCTAGGACATGCATATGTAAATGTAATCCGGAGCGATGCCAATTTATAAGTGGTTATTAATTTTTAAAAAGGCTTACATGCAAGATTACCGGGTAATGAGAGGTTTTGCTGGGTATGTTAGCCCTCTTATAAACCGATCCGCAGATTTGACCTCCGGAGCCTCTTGGAAGAGCAAAATTCATCCGATCCGGTGAAATTTGGTACGTTGTGTAAGTACATGCAAAAATTTGTCCATATCGGTTCATAATTATATGCAGCCCCCATATAAACCGATCCTGACCTCCGGAGCATCTTGGAAGAGCAAAATTTAACCGATCCGGTTGAAAATTGGTACGTGTTAATACTATATGGTATATAACAACCATGCCAAAATTGGTCTATGTCGGTTCATGATTATATATAGCCCCCATATAAACCTAAACCTATTTGGTTTTGGAGCCTCTTGGAGGAGCACATTTCATCAGATTCAGTTGAAATTTGGTATGTGGTGTTAGTATATGGTCTTTAACAACCATGCCAAATTGGTTCATAATTTTATATAGCCCCCCATATAAACCGATCTCCAGATTTGAACTCCGGAGTCTCTGCGAGGAACAAAATTCATCCGATTCAGTTGAAATTTGATACATTGTGCTAGTATATGGCCGTTAACAACCATGCCTAACTAGGTCCATTTCGGCCTACAGTTATATATAGCCCTTAGATAAACCGATCCCCTATCACACAACAATTGGTCCATATCAGTTCATAATTGTATATAGTCCCCATATAAAGCGACCCACATACATATTTCAATTCTGGCTCTCTAAGTGCCGCGCAAAAGTCCATACCCAGCAAAAAAATGGAAGTTCTTCTCAAGGCACAAATTTAAAAGAACTTCAAAAAATGGCCTCCCAAAGATGTTCTTTATTTTAACTGCACAGGAAGTTCATTTGAGTCAATTTTTTTATAACCCACTTTTTCATATTTTTAATGGGAAATTTATTTTTGTTTCAAATAGGTTAAAAACATATTAGGTATTAATAAAATGGTACAAATTATTTAAATATAGCCGAAAAAATGTTAAATCCGTTCTAGAAAAATTGCGAATTTTTGAAAATATTTGATGACAAACGTTCCAGACAAGCGTTATAATGCGTTAGAAATCATAAAAAATTTTAAAAATTATTTATTTGTCAAAATATCACAAAAATTCTCACACCTTAAGAAGTGATGCGATCCCCATATTTGAACTCCGTAGCCTTTTGGACAAGCAAAATTCATCCGATCTGGTTGAATTTTGGTATGTTGTGTTAGTATATGGTATCGATACATAATTATATATAACCCTCATATAAACTGGTAACCACATTTGGTTTTGGAGCCTCTTGGAGGAGAAAATTTCATCAGATTAAGTTGAAATTTGGTACAATGTGCTAAGATATGGCCGTTAACAACGATGCCTAACTAGGTAGACCGTCTACAGTTATATATAGCCCTCAGATAAACCGTTCCTCTATCACACAAAAATTTGTCCATATCGGTTCATAATTGTATGTAGCCCACATATAAAGCGACCCACATATTTCAATTCTGGCTCTCTAAGTGCCGCGCAAAAGTCCATACCCAGCAAAAAAATTGAAAGTTCTTCTCAAGGCACAACTTTAAAAGAACTTGCCCTCCCAAAGATGTTCTTTATTTAAACTGCACAGGAAGTTCATTTGAGTCAATTTTTTTATAACCCGCTTTTTCATATTTTTAATGGGATTTTTTTTTTGTTTCAAATAGGTTAAAAACATATTAGGTATTAATAAATTGGTACAAATTATTTAAATTTAGCCGAAAAAATCTAGAAAAATTGCGAATTTTTGAAAATATTTGATGACAAACGTTCCAGACAAGCGTTAAAAATCATAAAAAAAAATTAAAAATTATTTATTTGTCAAAATATACAAAAATGCTTAGTTCACATCCAAAGCATTGAATTCACCTCATACCTTAAGAAGTGATGCAAATTCAGTGCAGCGGCTGTTGAAATGGTGGACATCCGTCCTAGCCCATGTTAAATTCATCGCTTCTGCGGCAATTTGGCACCACTTCCGGTTCGTAATTATTTGTAGACTTACCTATATATATACCTTTTTTGTCTAATATATACCACGTATGGACTAACTTTGAATTTAGAAGATGAAGTTAAGAAGTTTTAAGATACCTTGCCATCGGTAGATAAGATTCGGCCTGGTCGAACTTACGGCCGTATATACTTGTTTGATTTCTCATCTCGAAAAAAGTTTCACGAACAGGCAGTGAAAAGAGATACAATGTTTTAAAAACTATAAATATGACTAAAAAAAGAAGGCACCTCTAGTGGAGAATAGTGGTGAAACTCAATTAACACCCATGTAAATTCATGCTCTAATAAACTCTCTAACTCTTAATCTAGGTTAGGTTATGTGGCAGCCCGATGTATCAGGCTCACTTAGATTATTCAGTGCATTGTGATACCACAGTGGTGAACGTCTCTCTTATCACTGAGTGCTGCCCGATTCCATGTTAAGCTCAATGACAAGGGACCTCCTTTTTATAGCCGAGTCCGAACGGCGTTCCACATTCCAGTGAAACCACTTAGAGAAGCTTTGAAACCCTCAGAAATGTCACCAGCATTACTGAGGTGGGATAATCCACCACTGAAACACTTTTTGGTGTTCGGTCGTAGCAGGAATCGAACCCACGACCTTGTGTATGCAAGGCGGGCATGCTAACCATTGCACCACGGTGGCTCCCAACTCTTAATTTAAACCACGATAATATAATCACTGATGCTTCGAAGACGGAGCGAAGTTATCTTGAACTTAAGGATTATCACATCAGCTTTAAAGGATAAGTATCTGTCCTATTTTAGCTCAATCCACTTACCTTACAATGTTTCGTTTAATTTTATTACTTACAGTTAAAAAAATAAAAAGGTAAATTTTCATTAATCGATATTGGGTTTTATTAATCAGATCATTTGATTAAACGATTAATGGCACAGTTTTTTTTTTTAAGTAAATTTCTTTAAGCAATTTAAAAAACAAAGTGACAATAAATTATATTTAAGGAACCAAATATTCGAGTTTACATGAAATAAAAAAAAACATAAGAACACTGGAAAATTTACATTCAAGAAAAATCCTAAACTGGTTAAGTTAAAAAATAAATTACAACAAAATTACTAAAGATAAAATACAATAAATAAGCGTTATTATTGCAAAACTAAAATTATTTCTCAAAGCATACGATTTGAGACAGAGAGCAGAGGTAAACATTGTTGTTATAAAACATTTACTAAGATATTAAAAATAATAATAAATTAATAATTAATAATAAATTAAAATAATACAAATCACTAAACAAAGCAAATTTGTTGCATTGTTCGAATCTCCATTAATTAAATATCAATGTTATCAGTGTAAGTTTATAATTTTCAAATTTTATATATATATATAAATAAATAAATAAATTATAGCCTCATTGAAATCAAATGAATAGTCGATGAGAATACTTTATGAGACTTGTCTTTGGTTGAAATTGAATTCTGTATTATTGATTAATACCATGTCTAAGGACTAACATAAATTTCAAAATCTCTACACTAAAATTAAGAGCAAAAAAATCTATCATAAATTATAAACAAGTTTAATAAATATTTTTTTTTTGTTTTTTGTTTAGATATTACTATAATAGTATTATTCTAGTTTTTCCGGAGAAGTTGCTAAATTGGAAGATATTTGTGATGATGAGGAGGCAATTGCATCTTTTGGTGATGAGCTTGAGCTTTGACCATTCGTTTTGGTTTTTTCTTCTTCTACTTTTGGCTTTCGCATATGTACACTGAAACAAATTCTATTGAAATGTTCACACATTTGATTGACTACCGAGGCACCATAATGCCAATGGCTAAGTGTAGTTAAAATGAACAACAAATACAATAGAAAACGTTCGAGGAATGGTATCCATAGACCCAAAGCTATAAAGATCACATATATTGGTGTCATCCAATGGAAATTTTCACAGCGTGTATTCGACATTTGAGCAACTATTAGACGGCACTGAAAGAAAGATAGAAAAAAAAGAGTTAATGATGATACGAAAACATTACGATTTGGATCTAATCGAAATTTCAAGATTTTAACCCTCTAATGCCCAAGCCCGCCTTTAGGCGGTCTTCATTTAATAAGGAAGCTTTTAGTAAAACACACATTAAGACAACAAAAATGAACAAAATAAAAAGATAACTTATTTGAAACTATTCAAGAGGATTTGCAGCATATGCTGAATTTTACGGTATACATTTTTCTTGCTTAGTTCTCTTGCTTTTGAGTCGTTAACATTGAAAATTTAATCGGCTGGCAAAAAAATTGGGGCATTAGAGGGTTAATATATTCCAAAGAATTTTATTGATATTCGATTATAACTAAAGACTTTAAATTATTATCATTATTATGTATTTATTTTTGTAACTAATAAATAATATAAAAATTAAAAAGTTAAAATACTTAAACCTTAAAGGTGGGTATTAAATCTGTAAAAGCAGAATAAACGTATACCTTTATTGATAGATTTTGTTCTAACTAGGTGGCAGTGATCCCAAGCAATAATTGAAAAAGTTTATTCCTTTTAAAATTAATTATTAAAGAAAAGAAACCGTGAAAATTTTACGGTTTTAGAACGATATTATTAATACCAGCCTTGGGGTACGATTTTACACTAGGGATGATAAATAGCACAGATGGAAAAGTACTAAAACAGCTTCGAAACTTCAAAACTACTTTTTAAAAACAAAAGGTACATAATCACGCTGATAAAGATGGACACTATGTTATTATTGAGAATTGAAAATGAATGAAAGTATATAAGGTCGAAAATTAGGCCAGTCCAAGTTTTATTCACCATGGGTTACTTGGGTTTTGCTTACAGTTGGCTATTGCAATGTATAGGTATTTCTAAACATTTTCTTCCAAATTGTCTTCCAATAGTCTATAAATAATTGTGAACCGATGTGAACCAATTTTAGAATGGTAATAAATTTCAACTGAATCGGATGAAATTTGTTCCTCCATAAGGCTTCAGAATCACGGTTGCCACACTTGGTAGAATTCTACCAAAAATAGTAGATTTTTTATTGTTTGAGAGAATGGTAGAATTTCTGATGTGTTGGTAGATTTTGCAAAATATTCCTCTCCAACTAAGAGGTACTTCAAAAATGTTCTATACAAATAAAATTTTGACAAAATTTTCTATAACATTCTATACAAATAAAATTTTGACAAAATTTTCTACAGAAATAAAATTTTGACAAAATTTTCTATAGAAATGAACTTTAGACAAATTTTTCTAGAGAAATAAAATTTTGACAAAATTTCCTATAGATATAAAATTTTAGCAAAATTTTGTATAGAAATAAAATTTTGATAAAATTTTCAATGGAAATAAAATGTTAACAAAATTTTCTACAAAAATACAATTTTGACAAAATTTTCTACAAAAATAAGATTTTGACAAAATTATCTATAGAAATAAAATTTTGACAAAATTTTCTATACAAATAAAATTTTGACAAAATTTTCTACAGAAATAAAATTTTGACAAAATTTTCTATAGAAATAAAATTTTGACAAAATTTTCTATAGAAATAAAATTTTGACCAAATTTTCTATAGAAATAAAATTTTGACCAAATTTTCTACAGAAATAAAATGTTGACAAAATTTTCTACAGAAATAAAGTTTTGACAAAATTTTCTACAGAAATAAAATTTTGACAAAATTTTCTACAGAAATAACACTTTGACAAAATTTTCTATAGAAATAAAATTTTTGACAAAATTTTCTACAGAAATAAAATTTTGACAAAATTTTCTATAGAAATAAAATTTTGACAAAATTTTCTAAATAAATAAAATTTTGACAAAATTTTCTACAGAAATAACACTTTGACAAAATTTTCTATAGAAATAAAATTTTGACAATATTTTCTATAGAAATAAAATTTTGACAAAATGTTCTATAGAAATAAAATTTTGACAAAATTTTCTATAGAAATAAAATTTTGAAAACATTTTCTATAGAAATAAAATTTTAACAAAATTTTCTATAGAACTAAATTTTGACAAAATTTTCTATAGAAACAAAATTTTGACAAAATTTTCTATAAAATAAAATTTTGACAAAATTTTCTATAGAAAAAAATTTTGACAAAATTTTCTATAGAAATAAAATTTTAACAAAATTTTCTATAAAAATAAAATTTTTATAAAAATTTCTACAGAAAAAAAAACAAGTAAAGAAAGTCTAAAGTCGGGCGGGGCCGACTATATTATACCCTGCACCACTTTGTAGATTTAAATTTTCGATACCATATCACATCCGTCAAATGTGTTGGGGCTATATATAAAAGTTTGTCCCAAATACATACATTCAAATATCACTCGATCTGGACAGAATTTGATAGACTTCTACAAAATCTATAGACTCAAAATTTAAGTCGGCTAATGCACTAGGGTGAAACACAATGTTAGTAAAAAACAAGTAAGTAAAGTCTAAAGTCGGGCGGGGCCGACTATATTATACCCTGCACCACTTTGTGGATCTAAATTTTCGTACCATATCACATCCGTCAAATGTGTTGAGGGCTATATATAAAGGTTTGTCCCAAATACATACATTTAAATATCACTCGATCTGGACAGATTTTGATAGACTTCTACAAAATCTATAGACTTAAAATTTAAGTCGGCTAATGCACTAGGGTGGAACACAATGTTAGTAAAAAAATGTGGGAAACATTTAAATCTGAAGCAATTTTAAGGAAACTTCGCAAAAGTTTATTTATGATTTATCGCTCGATATATATTTATAAGAAGTTTAGGAAAATTAGAGCCATTTTTACAACTTGTTGACTAAGCAGTGGCGATTTTACAAGGAAAATGTTGGTATTTTGACCATTTTTGTCGAAATCAGAAAAACATATATATGGGAGCTATATCTAAATCTGAACCGATTTCAACCAAATTTAGCACGCATAGCTACAATGCTAATTCTACTCCCTTTGCAAAATTCCAACAAAATCGGAGTTAAAAATTGGCCTCTGTGGTCATATGAGTGTAAATCGGGCGAAAGCTATATATGGGAGCTATATCTAAATCTGAACCGATTTCAATAAAATTGGGCACATTTGACTACACTACTAGTTGTACTGCTAGTGCAAAATTTCAATCCAATTGGGCCAAATTTCTGGCTTCTAGGACCATATTAGTCCATATCGCGCGAAAGATATATATGGGAGCTATATCTAAATCTGAACCGATTTCAACCAAATTTGGCACACAAGACTACACTACTAATTGTACTTCTAGTGCAAAATTTCAACCAAATTGGGCCAAAACTCTGGCTTCTAGGACCATATTAGTCAATATCGGGCGAAAGATATATATGGAAGCTATACCTAAATCTGAACCGATTTCAATAAAATTTAGCACACTTGACTACACTACTAATTGTATTCTATGTGCAAAATTTCAACCAAATTGGGCATAAACTCTGGCTTCTGGGTTCATATAAGTCCATATCGGACAAAAGATATATATGGGAGCTATATCTAAATCTGAACCGATTTCAATCAAATTTTGCACACTCGACTATACTACCAATTGTACTCCTCGTGCAGAATTTCAAGCAAATCGGGATAAAACTCTGGCTTTTGGTTCCATATAAGTGCATATCGGGCGAAAGATATATGGGAGCTATATCTAAATCTGAACCGATTTCTTCCAAAATCAATAGGGTTCTATTCTGACCCAAAACAGGAACATGTGCCAAATTTGAAGTCGATTGGACCTAAACTGCGACCTAGACTTTGATCACAAAAATGTGTTCACAGACAGACTGACGGACGGACAGACGGACATGGTTATATCAACTCAGGGAACCACCCCGAGTATTATTGCCAAAGACACCATGTGTCTATCTCGTCCCCTTCTGGGTGTTACAAACATATGCACTAACTTATAATACCCTGTTCCACAGTGTGGCGCAGGGTATAAATATGGGAAACATTTAAATCTGAAGCAATTTTAAGGAAACTTCGCAAAAGTTTATTTATGATTTATCGCTCTATATATATGTATTAGAAGTTTAGGAAAATTAGAGTCATTTTTACAACTTTTCGACTAAGCAGTGGCGATTTGACAAGGAAAATTTTGGTATTTTGACAATTTTTGTCGAAATCAGAATAACATATATATGTGGGAGCTATATCTAAATCTGAACCGATTTCAACCAAATTTGGCACGCATAGCTACAATGCTAATTCTACTCCCTGTGCAAAATTTCAACTAAATCGGAGTAAAAAATTGGCCTCTGTGGTCATATGAGTGTAAATCGGGCGAAAGCTATATATGGGAGCTCTATCTAAATCTGAACCGATTTCAACCAAATTTGGCACGCATAGCTACAATGCTAATTCTACTCCCTGTTCAAAATTTCAACTAAATCGGAGCAAACAATTGGCCTCTGTGGTCATATGAGTGTAAATCGGGCGAAAGCTATATATGGGAGCTATATCTAAATCTGAACCGATTTCAACCAAATTTGGCACGCATAGCTACAATGCTAATTCTACTCCCTGGGCAAAATTTCAATTAAATCGGAGTAAAAGATTGGCCACTGTGGTCCTATGAGTGTAAATCGGGCGAACGATATATATGGGAGCGATATATCTAAATCTGAACCGATTTCAATAAAATTGGGCACACTTGACTACACTACTAATTGTACTCCTAGTACAAAATTTCAACCAAATTGGGGTAAAACTCTGGCTTCTGGGACCGTATTAGTCCATATCGGGCGAAAGATATATATGGGAGCTATATCTAAATCTGAACCGATTTCAATAAAATTTGGCACACTTGACTATAGTACTAATTGTTCTTCTTGTGCAAAATTTTAAGCAAATTAGGGTAAAACTCTGGCTTCTGGGACCATATCGGGCGAAATATATATATTGGAGCTATATCTAACTCTGAACCGAATTCTTCCAAAATCAATAGGGTTCTATTCTGAGCCAAAACACATACTTGTGCCACATTTGAAGTCGATTGCACTAAAACTGAGACCTAGACTTTGATTACAAAAATGTGTTCACGGACGGACATGGCTATATAGACTCAGGAGCCCACCCTGAGCATTTTTGCCAAAGACACCATGTGTCTATCTCGTCTCCTTCTGGGTGTTGCAAACATATGCACTAACTTATAATATCATGTTCCACGGTGTGGCGCAGGGTATAATTACAAAATGTTCATTAATAAAATAAAGAAATAAAAAAAATTTTCTATAGAAATAAAATTTTGACAAAATTTTCTACAGAAATTAAATTTTGACAAAATTTTCTATAGAAATAAAATTTTGACAAAATTTTCTATTGAAAAAAAAAATTTGACAAAATTTTCTTAGAAATAAAAATTTGACAAAATTTCCTATAGAAATAAAATTTTGACAACATTTTCTATAGAAATAAAATTTTGACAAAATTTTCTATTGAAATAAAATTTTGACAAAATTTTCTTAGAAATAAAAATTTGACAAAATTTTCTATAGAAATAAAATTTTGACAAAATTTTCTATAGAAATAAAATTTTGACAAAATTTTCTATAGAAATAAAATTTTGACAAAATTTTCTATAGAAATGAAAATTTGAATTTGAAATTTGAAAAAATTCTATAAAAATAAAATTTTCTATAGAAATAAGATTTTGACAATATTTTATATAGAAATAAAATTTTGGCAAAATTGTCTACAGAAATAGAATTTTGAAAAAATTTCCTATAGAAATAAACTTTTATTGATGTTTTTGATCTCAGCTTAAAACCGTGCATTGACTAAACTACAAGTGTAGCTTAACCAACAGAGGAAAAGTATGCTTGTTAAATTTATTTGGGCAAAACCCTATAGACTGCAAGATGGTTGGATGTACAGCTGTTTCGGAATTACCACATTCCTGATCAGCATCCTCTACTTGCAGCAAAACTATCAACCAATTATCAGAATAAATTCGGGTAATTCACTCAATCCAAAGTGAGCTACACTTGAACCTTCCGAAAAAAGGTTTGATAGTCGGCTACTGCCTAAACAAATTTGCAAGCATATCTCTTTTCCTTTGCCAAACTCAAATCATCGATTTGAATGTAGTTGGGTGGCTTTTCCTCTGTTGGTTAAGCTGCACTTGTAGTTTAGTCAATGCATGGTTTTAAGCTGAGATCAAAAACAACAATAATGATTGAAGAGAAACCAACAATAACAAACAAAACGAATGAAATAAACTTTTGTTAAAAAAGATTAGACCGATTTCTCGAAAAAATCCCCAAATTTATGGAAATTTCCCAAGTTCCCAACTCAGAAATTTCGTCCCCATTCACGAAAAATATCCCCAATTTGGGGGGAAAATCCCCAGTACTGGCAACACTGATGTAAACAGCTTGCAGATTATGTCTTCAAATTTGGCACAGAGTCTTTACTCGGGTTAAAGAGAATCGCTATTGATTTTGGAAAAAATCGGTTGAAATTTAGATATAGCTGCCGTATATATTTATCACCAAATATCAGCCAAATCGGTTCAGATATAGATATGGCTGATTTCCACTCACGTGACTACAGAGGCCAAAGTTTTACTCCGATTTATGTGAAATTTTGCAGAGATAGTAGAATTAACATTCTTACTATGCGAATCAAATTTGGCCAAAATCGGTGCAGATTTAGATATAGCCTCCATATCTTTCGCCCAATATATACATATATATGGCACCAGAGGTCAGTGTTTCACCTTAATTTTTTTTCGAGTTTTACACAAAGAGTGCAGCTGATGGTGTCGCCAAGTATGTCAAATATGGTTCAAATCGGTTCAGATTTACATTTAGCTCCCATATACATCTTTCAGCCGATTTACACTCATATGATCACAGAGGGCAAAATTTTTCTACGATTTACGTGAAATTTTGCAGAAATAGTAGAATTAAGATTCTAACTATGCATGTCAAATTAGACTTTATTTATTTGTTTTAAATTAAAATTGTGTTAAAAATAGCTGAATATGTCTTGAAACGAATGCTAATAAAATTAAAAAAATATTAGACTACGACCTCATCACAACAAAGGCCGTTTCGTGGCCGATTATCGATTTTAGGTCGAATAACTAAACCGAAGCCGATTCTTCGAACGAGCTTAATATAACCTTTTAAGCGCATAGACTTTTTCTGCAGAATAATAATTATTTTTTTTAAAGAAGAAAAACTGAATCATCTATTGTAGGTAAAGACCCTATATCAAAATATAGTACACTACATGCGATATTCAGAATATTAATGTATTGGTCTAAAGGAACTTTAAATTCTTGCTCCATGCATATTACCCACAAATGGCAAATGGAGAAATAAAATTGCTTAAACATGCTTCAGGGTGATTTATTTTAAACCATAATCACTGTTTATAGTGCCTATTTTATAATTGTGTCACATTCTTTATGGGTCATTATTAAAAAATTTTGTGTGAGTGGACAAGTGTTTCAATTTATTATTATAAATATAAAACACTTGACCACAAATCTAGAAATGAGATTATTGACTTCCATATAACAGACCACAAATAGTAAAACACTATGATTCACCTGATTTTGTGTTCATCAGTATATTGAACTATTCATTAAATTTGATTGATATTGATTAAACAATAGGAAAAATTTAATAATCAATTTTATACTTAAAAACATATCCTAATCATTACCAAAATTACTGATAACATCATTCATTTTAATCAGTTTTATAATGAAATTTTCAATTTCTTGGAAACTTACGCTTATATTAGAAAATATGGTGCCACTCAACATAAATAAGACTCTGGGATCTTTTTCCATAATGTTATTGGGAGATATGAAAGGCCATACCAGTAACAGGACCATAAAAGCCAATAAAGGCCACATGGGTCGAATGGCTTCCGAAAATGAACGCATTTTTCCTGTACGTTCAACATAAGAGCTATTGAAAAAGATAAATAGAAATGTGTAATTTTGCAAATTCATCAAAATTCTATTATATGCATTAATACTCACTTGTATATATTGACCACCACCATTGGAGTATTGGCCATTGCACTGAAATGCAATAGACATTCAATAGCATTACCCAATGGTATACCAAAAGGTAAATCTCTTTTCCAAAATTCAAAACCAAACCACCATGTGATCAGGTACATAGCTGTAGAGCCCCACATGCTGAGATCGTAACCCCAAGGCAAATATAGAACACCAGTATTGTATTTTTCCCAATGGGAAATATAAAAATTAAAAAATACCATCCAGCATACATAATACATACGTATGGGAGCCACTGAGTAAATAGGTGAACGACCAAATATACTATACAGGCAAGTCGGTATCAATACAGCTGTGTACGAATCTAATCCATGATCAAAAAGTTCGCCCAGAGGTCCTGATAGACCTATACGTCTGGCTTGTTTACCATCTATACCATCCAATGTATAGGCCAGAAATATATTAATAGCCGTACATAGCCATACCCAAGATGGTATGGGTGTTGTATTTTCTAATCCTGAGCTGGCATAAAAATTCCAATCATAATACGAAAGCAGGCAAAAGTTTAAGGCTGTACACAGGAATCCCAGAAATGTCATAACATTTGGTGCAAGCCATCTTGGAAAAAACTGCAATAAAACAAAATAAGTTTACATAGTGAGTAACACAGTTTAAATATAAAAGGTGAAATTTCCCATTGGGTATGGCAATCTGCCTATTTCATGTTAGACAATCATCTTTGTGCATGTCAAAACATCATTCTCCTGGTCCATAAAATTTTCTATAGAAATAAAATTTTGAACAAATTTTCTATAGAAATAACATTTTTACAACATTTTTCTATAGAAATAAAATTTTGACAAAATTCTCTATAAAAGTATTTTTTTTTTCTACAGAAACAAAATTTTGACAAAATTTTCTATAGAAATCTAGTTTAGACAAAATTTTCTACAGAAATAAAATTTTAACAAAATTTTCTATAGCAATAAAATTTTGACAAATTTTTCTATAAAAATAAAATTTTAACAAAATTTTCTATAGAAATAAAATTTAAACAAAATTTTCTATACAAATAGAATTTTGACAAAATTTTCTATAGAAATAAAATTTTGACAAAATTTTCTATAGAAATACAATTTTTGACAAAATTTTCTATAGAAATACAATTTTTGACAAAATTTTCTATAGAAATAAAATTGTTGACAAAATTTTCTATAGAAATAAAATTTTCTATAAAAATAAAATTTTGACAAAATTTTTGATAGAAATAAAATTTTGAAAAAATTTTCTATAGAAATAAAATTTTGACAAAATTTTCTATAGAAATAAATTTTTGACAAAATTGTCTATAGAAATAAAATTTTGACAAAATTTTCTATAGAAATAAAATTTTGACAATATTTTCTGTAGAAATAAAATGTTGACGACATTTTCTGTAGAAAAAAAAAATTGACAAAATTTTCTATAGAAATAAAATTTTTGACAAAATTTTCTATAGAAATAAAATTTTTAACAAAATTTTCTATAGAAATAACATTTTTGACAAACTTTCCTATAGAAATAAAATTTTTGACAAAATTTCCTATAGAAATAAAATTTTCTATATAAATAAAATTTTGAAAAAATTTTTGTTAGAAATAAAATTTTTACAAAATTTTCTATAGAAATAAAATTTTCTATAAAAATAAAATTTTGACAAAATTTTCTATAGAAATAAAATTTCCTATAAAAATAAAATTTTGACAAAATTTTTTATACAAATATAATTTTGAAAAATTTTTCTATAAAAATGAAATTTTGACAAAATTTTTTATAGAAGTAAAATTTTGATAAAATTTTCTATAGAAATAAAAGTTTGATAAAATTTTCTATAGAAAAAAATTTAACAAAATTTTCTATAGAAATAAAATTTTGACAACATTTCTATAGAAATAAAATTTTAACAAAATTTTTGATAGAAAAAATTTTGATAACAAAATTTTTTATAGAAGTGAATTTTTGACAAAATTTTCTATAGAAATAAAATTTTGACAAAATTTTCTATAGAAATAAAATTTTGACAAAATTCTCTATAAAAGTAAAATTTTAACAAAATTTTCTATAGAAATAAAATTTGGACAACATTTTCTGTAGAAATAAATGTCGATAGAAATAAAATTTTTCACAAAATTTTCTATAGAAATAAAATTTTTGACAAAATTTTTATATAGAAATAAAATTTTGACAAAATTTTCTATAGAAATGAAATTTTGACAAAATTTTCTATAGAAATAAAATTTAAACAAAATTTTCTATACAAATAGAATTTTGACAAAATTTTCTATAGAAATAAAATTTTGACAAAATTTTCTATAGAAATACAATTTTTGACAAAATTTTCTATAGAAATACAATTTTTGACAAAATTTTCTATAGAAATAAAATTTTCTATAAAAATAAAATTTTGACAAAATTTTTGATAGAAATAAAATTTTGAAAAAATTTTCTATAGAAATAAAATTTTGACAAAATTTTCTATAGAAATAAATTTTTGACAAAATTGTCTATAGAAATAAAATTTTGACAAAATTTTCTATAGAAATAAAATTTTGACAATATTTTCTGTAGAAATAAAATGTTGACGACATTTTCTGTAGAAAAAAAAATTGACAAAATTTTCTATAGAAATAAAATTTTTGACAAAATTTTCTATAGAAATAAAATTTTTAACAAAATTTTCTATAGAAATAACATTTTTGACAAACTTTCCTATAGAAATAAAATTTTTGACAAAATTTCCTATAGAAATAAAATTTTCTATATAAATAAAATTTTGAAAAAATTTTTGATAGAAATAAAATTTTTACAAAATTTTCTATAGAAATAAAATTTTCTATAAAAATAAAATTTTGACAAAATTTTCTATAGAAATAAAATTTCCTATAAAAATAAAATTTTGACAAAATTTTTTATACAAATATAATTTTGACAAATTTTTCTATAAAAATGAAATTTTGACAAAATTTTTTATAGAAGTAAAATTTTGATAAAATTTTCTATAGAAATAAAAGTTTGATAAAATTTTCTATAGAAAAAAATTTAACAAAATTTTCTATAGAAATAAAATTTTGACAACATTTTCTATAGAAATAAAATTTTAACAAAATTTTTGATAGAAAAAATTTTGATAACAAAATTTTTTATAGAAGTGAAATTTTGACAAAATTTTCTATAGAAATAAAATTTTGACAAAATTTTCTATAGAAATAAAATTTTGACAAAATTCTCTATAAAAGTAAAATTTTAACAAAATTTTCTATAGAAATAAAATTTGGACAACATTTTCTGTAGAAATAAATGTCGATAGAAATAACATTTTTCACAAAATTTTCTATAGAAATAAAATTTTTGACAAAATTTTCTATAGAAATAAAATTTTGACAAAATTTTCTATAGAAATGAAATTTTGACAAAATTTTCTATAGAAATTAGAGGTGTGCACGTGACACGAAATTATCGTGGGTCATGAGTCACGCTGATGGTAACTGCGTGAGTGTGCGTGATTATCCAAACAAATAATATCTTCGTGAGTGTGCGTGAGTAACGAATTTCGGAAAAACACACGAAACATAAAATGCTTAGTGTTAAAAGTTTTATAACGCTCTCGATTTTAGTCATACTCATATTTTCAGTCAGGTTCTATAGGTAAATTACTCATAAAATTATTCGTGAGTCACGAGGTTTCTCGTGAGTCACGATATTTTTCGTGAGTCACGACAGTTAAAAGATTTTCGTGCGTGAGTACAAATTTTCTTTTCGTGAGCGTGAGTCCCACCAAAAACTATCGTGCGTGAGTGTGCGTGAATAAGACTTCTCCGTCGTGAGTGTGCGTGAGTAAAATATTACTCACGTGCACACCTCTAATAGAAATACAATTTTTACAAAATTTTCTACAGAAATAAAATTTTTACAAAATTTTCTGTAGAAATAAAGCTTTGACAAAATTTTCTATCAAAAAAAAATTTTGACAAAATTTTCTATAGAAATAAAATTTTGACAAAATTTTCTATAGAAATAAAATCTTGACAAAATTTTCTATAGAAGTAAAATTTTGACAAAATTTTCTATAGAAATAAAATTTTGACAAAATTCTCTATAAACGTAAAATTTTAACAAAATTTTCTATAGAAATAAAATATTGACAAAATTTTCTATAAAAATAAAATTTTGACAAAATTTTCTATAGAAATAAAATTTTGACAAAATTTTCTATAGAAATAAAGCTTTGACAAAATTTTCTATCAAAAAAATTTTGACAAAATTTTCTATAGAAATAAAATTTTGACAAAATTTTTTATAGAAATAAAATCTTGACAAAATTTTCTATAGAAGTAAAATTTTGACAAAATTTTCTATAGAAATAAAATTTTGACAAAATTCTCTATAAATGTAAAATTTTAACAAAATTTTCTATAGAAATAAAATTTTGACAACATTTTCTATACAAATAAAATTTCGACAAAATTTTTGATAGAAATAAAAATATTTGAGAAAATTTTTCATACAAATTAAATTTTGACAAAATTTTTATATCCGGAAATGACATACAAGCCTGTCGTGGTATGCTTTACGGAATCCATGTTTATGGTTGGTACCTGGAAAATTCTCCACAAGGCTTGGGAGAAGTAGTGCCTCAAGTAGTGTCTTAGTCACAGATGAGAGAAGGGAAATTGGTTTGTATGATTCACCCTTGCTTGAGTCTGTGGCTGACTTCTGTAGCGGAATCACAGTACCCATTTTCCAGATATCGGGTATAATGAGCGATTTCAAGGACTTCCTTAAACCACAACGATACTGCATTAACTAACTAAATAACCAATATTATCCAAGTCCAAATACCAAAAGTTCTTCAATCGATTTAAATTCCCTGAAAATCACAATCGCTAACTATATCCGAAAATGCTTTCCCAGTTTTGCTATAAAATCACAAAAAATCAGCATTTGCGGTAGCTCTCCTAATTATTCAAAACAAAAAAACATTCCATGCTTTCTCAATAAAACTAAAGAAATTTCCTTAGCATGTTTGGCATTTTATGACACCACTCGCCTTTAGGCTATAAATTTTAACACGCGACAATTAAAAACCCCAATCCCTGTTAACAAATTACACACACGCTTTCATATCTCAGCACTGTGTGACATGGTATGGCTCCAAAAGAAATGAGAATATTGCATGAGAAAAAAACCACCTACCACCTATCACGTATTTGACGTAAGCGATAGATCGAACGCATAATGATTTAAAATAAATTAATACTATGATAAGGAAACACAAGGTACTTGCCACTTTTATTCTAAAAAAAAATCAATATTATTTATTGGTTGTATGAATCACAGAAGAACTTAGGTGTTAAAAATTTGCTCTAAAACTAACCTTTTAAGTGATAACTTAGTCACATAGTAGCAATGATTTAATTGAGGTATTCGCCAAGTGCTTAAGGGAATACACAGACTGTTCTATGTCCACTGACAGAACAGAAATAGGACAAAATATTATTTTCCACTGTGCCCCCTCCCTTTTTTGCATGTAGTCCGTACATTTTACCATGGGGCATTTATGCAATATAAAACATGCCTATCAACATTGGCAACTAAATTGTAGCAGTATTACATTACATTACATTTCTTCCACCTCTGTTTAGGGTAGCTTTGACAAAGTAAACATGTTTACATAAGCCCATATATCTTGACAAGAAGAAAACACAGTGAAAGTTAGAAATGAAATTCATTTCACTTGGGCAGAAAAACACAGGTGTTGAATTTTTAATAAATTGCATACGAAATTATGTTTAACACAGCAGCTTGATGTGCACATGGTCAGCAAGATAAAAAGAGTATTTCGATCACATTCTATATTCTGATGTCGTTTGCCCTTATTCCGTCCTTATTATTTGTCAAAATGTTTTTTCTATAGAAAATTTTGTCAAAATTTTATGTCTATAGAAAATTTTGTCAAAATTTTATGTCTATAGAAAATTTTGTCAAAATTTTATGTCTATAGAAAATTTTGTCAAAATTTTATGTCTATAGAAAATTTTTCAAAATTTTATGCCTATACAAAATTTTGTCAAAATTTTATTTCCATAGACTTTTTTTTGTTTCTCTAGAAAATTTTGGCAAAATTTTATTTCTATAGAAAATTTTGTCAAAATTTTATTTCTATAGAAAATTTTGTCAAAATTTTATTTCTATAGAAAATTTTGTCAACATTTTATTTCTATATTAAATTTTCTTAATTTTTTTTCTATACAAAATTTGGTTAAAATTTTATTTCTATTAAAAATTTTGTCAAAATTTTATTTCTATAGAAAATTTTGGCAAAATTTTATTTCTATAGAAAATTTTGTCAAAATTTTATTTCTATAGAAAATTTTGTCCAAATTTTATTTCTATAGAAAATTTTGTCAAAATTTTATTTCTCTAGAAAATTTTGGCAAAATTTTAATTCTCTAGAAAATTTTGGAAAATTTTTATTTCTATAGAAAATTTTATCCACATTTTATTTCTATAGAAAATTTTGTCAAAATTTTATTGCTATAGAAAATGTTGTCAAAATTCTATTTCTATAGAAAATTTTGTCAATATTTTATTTCTATAGAAAATTTTGTAAAAAAAAAAAAAAATATTTTATGTCTATAGAAAATTTTGTCAAAATTTTATTTCCAAAGAATTTTTTTATTTCTATAGAAAAGTTTGTCAAAATTTTATTTCTATAGAAAATGTTGTCAATATTTTATTTCCATAGAAAATGTTGTCAACAGTTTATTTCTATAGAAAATTTTGTCAATATTTTATTTCTATAGAAATTTTTGCCACAATTTTATTTCTCTAAAAAATTTTGTCTAAATTTTATTGCTATAGAAAATATTGACAAAATTCTATTTCTATAGAAAATTTTGACAAAATTCTATTTCTATAGAAAATTTTGTCAAAATTTTATTTCTATAGAAAATTTTGTCCAAATTTTATTTCTATAGAAAATTTTGTCAACATTTTATTTTTATAGAAAATTTTGTCAATATTTTATTTCTATAGAAAATTTTGTAAAAATTTTATTCCTGTATAAAATTTAGCCAAAATTGTATTTCTATAGAAAATTTTGCCAAAATTTTATTTCTATAGAAAATTTTGCCAAAATTTTATTTCTATAGAAAATTTTGCCAAAATTTTATTTCTATAGAAAATTTTGCCAAAATTTTATTTCTATAGAAAATTTTGCCAAAATTTTATTTCTATAGAAAATTTTGCCAAAATTTTATTTCTATAGAAAATTTTGTAAAAATTTTATTTCTATAGAAAATTTTGTCAAAAGTTTATTTCTATAAAAAATTTTGTCAAAATTTTATTTCTATAGAAAATTTTGCCAAAATTTTATTTCTATAGAAAATTTTGCCAAAATTTTATTTCTATAGAAAATTTTGTCAAAATTTTATTTCTATAGAAAATTTTGTCAAAATTTTATTTCTATAGAAAATTTTGTCAAAATTTTATTTCTATACAAAATTTTTTGTCAAAATTTTATTTCTATACAAAATTTTTTGTCAAAATTTTATTTCTATAGAAAATTTTGCCAAAATTTTATTTCTATAGAAAATTTTGCCAAAATTTTATTTCTATAGAAAATTTTGCCAAAATTTTATTTCTATAGAAAATTTTGCCAAAATTTTATTTCTATAGAAAATTTTGTAAAAATTTTATTTCTATAGAAAATTTTGTCAAAAGTTTATTTCTATAAAAAATTTTGTCAAAATTTTATTTCTATAGAAAATTTTGCCAAAATTTTATTTCTATAGAAAATTTTGCCAAAATTTTATTTCTATAGAAAATTTTGTAAAAATTTTATTTCTATAGAAAATTTTGTCAAAAGTTTATTTCTATAAAAAATTTGTCAAAATTTTATTTCTATAGAAAATTTTGCCAAAATTTTATTTCTATAGAAAATTTTGCCAAAATTTTATTTCTATAGAAAATTTTGTAAAAATTTTATTTCTATAGAAAATTTTGTAAAAATTTTATTTCTATAGAAAATGTTGTCAAAAGTTTATTTCTATAAAAAATTTTGTCAAAATTTTATTTCTATAGAAAATTTTGCCAAAATTTTATTTCTATAGAAAATTTTGCCAAAATTTTATTTCTATAGAAAATTTTGTCAAAATTTTATTTCTATAGAAAATTTTGTCAAAATTTTATTTCTATAGAAAATTTTGTCAAAATTTTATTTCTATACAAAATTTTTTGTCAAAATTTTATTTCTATCCAAAATTTTTTGTCAAAATTTTATTTCTATAGAAAATTTTGTCAAAATTTTATTTCTATAGAAAATTTTGTCAAAATTTTATTTCTATAGAAAATTTTGTCAAAATTTTATTTCTATACAAAATTTTTTGTCAAAATTTTATTTCTATAGAAAATTTTGTCAAAATTTTATTTCTATAGAAAATTTTGCCAAAATTTTATTTCTATAGAAAATTTTGCCAAAATTTTATTTCTATAGAAAATTTTGCCAAAATTTTATTTCTATAGAAAATTTTGCCAAAATTTTATTTCTATAGAAAATTTTGCCACAATTTTATTTCTATAGAAAATTTTGCCAAAATTTTATTTCTATAGAAAATTTTGTAAAAATTTTATTTCTATAGAAAATTTTGTCAAAAGTTTATTTCTATAAAAAATTTTGTCAAAATTTTATTTCTATAGAAAATTTTGCCAAAATTTTATTTCTATAGAAAATTTTGCCAAAATTTTATTTCTATAGAAAATTTTGTCAAAATTTTATTTCTATAGAAAATTTTGTCAAAATTTTATTTCTATGGAAAATTTTGTCAAAATTTTATTTCTATACAAAATTTTTTGTCAAAATTTTATTTCTATACAAAATTTTTTGTCAAAATTTTATTTCTATAGAAAATTTTGTCAAAATTTTATTTCTATAGAAAATTTTGTCAAAATGTTATTTCTATAGAAAATTTTGTCAAAATTTTATTTCTATAGAAAATTTTGTCAAAATGTTATTTCTATAGAAAATTTTTTTTTTAAATTTTTTTCTATACAAAATTTGGTTAAAATTTTATTCCTATTGAAAATTTTGTCAAAATTTTATTTTTATAAAAAATTTTGTCAAAATTTTAGTTCTATAGAAAATTTTGTCAAAATTTTATTTCTATAGAAAACTTTGTAAAAATTTTATTTCTTTAGAAAATTTTATCCACATTTTATTTCTATAGAAAATTTTGTCAAAAGATTTTTTTTTTTGTTTTTTTTTTCCTGTCCCCAATTTCTTGAAATGGTTGGTTTATAATATTCAGTTAGTCTTTCCATAAAAAAAAGTTCACAAACTTATGACCTTTACTGTATCTCATTGCCATATAGAGGGTAATGGAATACAAGAACCAACTACAAAGTTGGCTTAGTCTATTAATGTTTTTCTGTAAGGTTCTGTTATCGTATTGTTTTTTTGATTTTTTTAATATTTTCCTTTAGCCTTGTGCCATAGTTAGTTAGGTTTGGCGCATTTACCTTGACAATCCAATTCCAAAAGGGATGCATAACATAAACACTCAACGGCGAGGTATCGCGTGCACTATACTGTAAAGAGATATGGAGAAAAAAGACAAAAACAATATTAAAAGGAATGCACATAACTAGGGGTTTATTTTATAGAACATTTTATTATTAATAAAGTTCAAAGGGATTAAATGGTACTACGTGCAAGATGAGTGAAATTCATCATTATACACGGGTAAATATTGACAAAAGAAAATATGACAGGATGAGAAAAGGTATGCAATTGGTGATTAGCTTTGCTAACGGTGACTTGGGTTTTTTTCTTATACATTCACTAACCATCAAGTATGTTAGTACTGACATAAATGGCTGATGATAATAGATAATTCTTGAAAAGTATAGAGAATCGGATGTAGTTTTATGACATGCATTAATGCTGTAGGGGAGAAAGTTATTTTCTTGGAATATTGTACTATAATAATGTTTTGCTTTAGAGTTTAATAATTAATAATTCGGCAAATATCACTACTAAATAAAATAATAACTTACGTATAAAAAATTTTAAATATGCTTTAAAGAGATTTAAGCAATTATACAAATACATATAAATTTCAAGATTTTAATTGACTTTCTAATTGCTGTTGTTTTGTTTTATATAATTGTGGTTAGTCATTGTAAAATAGATTTGTTTTGCGTATCATTTTATTTGACATTTAGGTAGTAACAGGTTGGCTGCTAAGTCCCCGGTCTAACAAAGAAAAACACATTTTTTTGTCAAAATTCGTTTTTATTATTCAACATAGTTCCCTTCAAGAGCGATACAATGATTATAACAATTTTCCTTCCAATTTTTTGATACCATTTTGGTAGTACTCCTTCGGTTTTACCTCAAAATAGGCCTCAGTTTCGGCGATCACCTCTTCATTGCAGCCAAATTTTTTCCCTGCAAGCATCCTTTTGAGGTCTGAGAACAAGAAAAAGTCGCTGGGGGCCAGATCTGGAGAATACGGTGGGTGGGGAAGCAATTCGAAGCCCAATTCATGCATTTTTGCCATCGTTCTCAATGACTTGCGCGTTGTCTTGGTGGAGCAACACTTTTTTCTTCTTCATATGGGGCCGTTTTGCCCCGATTTCGACCTTCAAACGCTCCAATAACACCATATAATAGTAACTGGTGATGGTTTTTCCCTACTCAAGATAATCGATAAAAATTATTCCATGCGCATCCCAAAAAACATTACTTTGCCAGCGGACTTTTGAGTCTTTCCACGCTTCTGAGACGGTTCACCGGTCGCTGTCCACTCAGCCGACTGTCGATTGGACTCAGGAGTGTAGTGATGGAGCCATGTTTCATCCATTGTCACATACCGACGGAAAACTCGGGTGTATTACGAGTTAAAAGCTGCAAACTCCGCTCAGAATCATCAACACGTTGTTGTTTTTGGTCAAATGTGAGCTCGCGTGGCACCCATTTTGCACAGAGCTTCCGCATATCCAAATATTGATGAATGATATGACCAACACGTTCCTTTGATATCTTTAAGGCCTCTGCTATCTCGATCAACTTCATTTTACGGTCATTCAAAATCATTTTGTGGATTTTTTTGATGTTTTCGTCGGTAACCACCTCTTTCGGGCGTCCACTGCGTTCACCGTCCTCCGTGCTCATTTCACCAAGCTTGAATTTTGCATACCAATCAATTATTGTTGATTTCCCTGGGACAGAGTCCGGAAACTAATTATCAAGCCAAGTTTTTGCTTCCACCGCATTTTTTCCCTTCAGAAAACAGTATTTTATCAAAACACGAAATTCCTTTTTTTTCTATTTTTTCACAATAACAAAAGTTGCTTCACAAAAGGCGCTCTATCTCTCAAACTAATTGTCTTACAGACGTCAAATTTTGACACGAATCATTTGAAGGTTGGTACTATATAAGAATAATATGAATTTAATACTAGCCACGCCATCTATGTGTCAGACCGCGGACTTATCAGCCAGCCTGTTATTTTGAATAAATAATATCTCCAATCAGTATGATTCTATATCTATAAGAGTCATTGACCATTTTGAAGTGTATTGCTCTTATTGACCATTCGACGAGCAGTAGTAGTTAACACATTTGCTCCAAAATCTATCAAACAAATATTTCTTAGACATCATCAATATTGACATCTACATATGAATTTAACAAAAATCATAAAAATATTTATTTGGACATCACTGTATAATAGATTGGGACAAGTGATTGGCTTCAACTCAGTATTATCAAATATAATGGGCATATTCAAGGTTCATCCATTGCTTATAACATTGGATATAAGAGTGTTCTTGTATGGAAGTTTAGACCATCTATAGATTGGAAGAACCTGAACTGTAATTTGGATTTTTTTCTTAGATTAGATTTCATTCGATTTGTGGGAAAGTTCAGCCGGGACGCATCTTATGTACCCACCACCATGATTTGCATTCAAGATTCTACAAAAGATAGCTGTTGATAATAGCATTATAAAGGGTGATTCTTTTGAGGTTAGGATTTTCATGCATTAGTATTTGACAGATCACGTGGGATTTCAGACATGGTGTCAAAGAGAAAGATGCTCAGTATGCTTTGACATTTCATCATGAATAGACTTACTAACGAGCCACAACGTCGAATTTTCAGTGAATGGGCCCTAGAAAAGTTGGCAGAAAATCCGCTTTTTTTATCGACAAATTTTGTTCAGCGATGAGGCTCATTTCTGGTTGAATGGCTACGTAAATAAGCAAAATTGCCGCATTTGGAGTGAAGAGCAACCAGAAGCCGTTCAAGAACTGCCCATGCATCCCGAAAAATGCACTGTTTGGTGTGGTTTGTACGCTGGTGGAATCATTGGACCGTATTTTTTCAAAGATGCTGTTGGACGCAACGTTACGGTGAATGGCGATCGCTATCGTTCGATGCTAACAAACTTTTTGTTGCCAAAAATGGAAGAACTGAACTTGGTTGACATGTGGTTTCAACAAGATGGCGATACAAGCCACACAGCTCGCGATTCTATGGCCATTTTGAGGGAAAACTTCGGAGAACAATTCATCTCAAGAAATGGACCGGTAAGTTGGCCACCAAGATCATGCGATTTGACGCCTTTAGACTATTTTTTGTGGGGCTACGTCAAGTCTAAAGTCTACAGAAATAAGCCAGCAACTATTCCAGCTTTGGAAGACAACATTTCCGAAGAAATTCGGGCTATTCCGGCCGAAATGCTCGAAAAAGTTGCCCAAAATTGGACTTTCCGAATGGACCACCTAAGACGCAGCCGCGGTCAACATTTAAATGAAATTATCTTCAAAAAGTAAATGTCATGGACCAATCTAACGTTTCAAATAAAGAACCGATGAGATTTTGCAAATTTTATGCGTTTTTTTTTTAAAAAAAGTTATCAAGCTCTTAACAAATCTCCCTTTACTATCTGATTTCAGCCCGATATTGACCAATTTTAATTGTTGGACAATTGTAGGAAATTGGAACCCATACGCTCATAAAATCTAATGAAGAAGGGTATAAATATTATACACGAGTCTCAAAAATTACATCTACAAAACCATTTAATGCGAGGTATATGTAATAATATGGGTCTATACCAGAGAATTAAATGAGTTCTAACGAGAGAGTGTATCCCAGTAAGTCTACAAATAATTACGAATCGATATGGACTTTTGCACGGTACGTAGGGAGACAGAGTTGAAATATGGGGGTCGCTTATATGGGGGCTATATAAAATTATGAACTTGATATGGACCAATTTTTGTGTGATTGGGGATCGATTTATCTGAGGGCTATATATAACTATAAATCGATATGGACCTAGTTAGGCATGGTTGTTAACGGCCATATACTAGCACAATGTACCAAATTTCAACTGACTCGGATGAAATTAGCTCCTCCAAGAGGCTCCAAAACCAAATCTCGGGATCGGTTTATATGGGGGCTATATATGATTATGGACTGATATGGACCAATTCTTGCATGGTTGTTAAATATCATATACTACCACCACGTACCAAATTTCATCCAGATCGGATGAATTTTGCTTCTCCAAAAGGCACCGGAGGTCAAATCTGGGGATCGGTTTATATTTATTTATTTATTTATTCAATATAATACAAAGGCCTAGTGGCCCACATAGTGTATTACACAGTAACAAATCATTACCATAGGCTTCAGAGTAAAAAAGACTTAAAAATTAAGATCCTTACAACTAAATAAATACACATCACAACCGGTTTCCAAATCTAATACACGAAAATAATTCAAGTAGTATATGGGGGCTATATAATTATGGAAAATAATTCAAGTAGTATATGGGGGCTATATATTTATGGACTGATATGAACCAATTCCTGCATGGTTTTTGGATACCATATACTAACATCACGTACCAAATTTCAACCGAATCGGATAAATTTTGCTCTTCCAAGGGGCTCCGGAGGTAAAATCTGGTGATCGGTTTATATGGGGGCTATATATAATTATGGACCGATTTCGACCAATTTTTGCATGGGTGTTTGAGGCCATATAGTAACACCACGTACCAAATATAAACTGAATCAGATGAATTTTGGTCTCCCAAGAGGCTACAGAGGTAAAATCTGGGGATCGGTTTATATGAAAGCTATATATAATTATGGACCGATGTGGACCAATTTTTGCACGGTTATTAGAGACCAAATATTAACACCATGTACCAAATTTCAGTCGGATCGGATGAAATTTGCTTCTCTTAAAGGCTCCGCAAGCCAAATCGGGGGATCGGTTTATATGGGGGCTATATATAATTATTGACCGATGTGAACCAATTTTTGCATAGTTGTTAGAGTCCATATGCTAATACCATGTACCAAATTTCAGCCGAATCGGATGAAATTTTCTTCTCTTAGAGGTTCCGCAAGCCAAATGGGGGGGAACGATTTATATGGGGGCTATATATAATTATGGACCGATGTGGACCAATTTTTGCATAGTTGTTAGATACTTTATACTAACACCATGTACCAAATTTCAGCCGGATCGGATGAAATTTGCTTCTCGTAGAAGGTCTGCAACCCAAATTTGGTTGTCTTAGAGCAATATTTCGCTGCTATCAATCACTGATAATTAGGAATTGAGGCGACTGCACTTGCCTGATCTTAGTTGGGCCAAAATTACCCTTTCTGCCGTGGGAGGTCTCTCTCCTCCGGTGCTATGGGTGGTGGTCGAGCTCCGAGAACAAGATTAACTTTGTAGCTCCTCACCACTTCAGCCACAGTATCCTCATGAATCCTGTTCAGACCTGTCTGGTATGCTGTCTGATCTAGAGACTCTCTTTTATAACACTGGATCTCGCGCTTTAGGTGAAGATCAACCTGGAAGGAGGTTGCCCATCCACAACATGGTGATTTGGACGACAACTTCAATAGCAACCCAACAGGTACTGCTTTCACAACATGTAATTGTGGCGACGCACTGGGATGATCTTGCTCTCCGCATATAGGTGATCCAGGGGTGTACTGCGGAGACATCCTGTTGCAGTTCTAAGGGCAGCGTTCGGACCGGTCTGTATGTTATTCCACTGCCTGTCGCTCGTTTGAGGTGTCCACACTGGCACTGCATAGTTTACCACTGCCCGGCCAATTGCCGTATATGTGTCGATAAATTTCTTTGTTCGGTAAGCGACTTGAGGACCATGTTTCTGCCGCGTAGCTTATGGGAGTAAATGGGAATATCAAGTTTCCATGGCAACTGTCAAACTAAAACATCTCAACTCGGTGTGAACCGTGAAATGTTTTGGAAAAACGTATGAGGAAAACGAGCCAGAGTTCCCTCTGGCACAACATTGAACAAAAACAGTCCAAATTACTTTGATTAAAAATTTCAGGAAAATAATCGGCTTCGGCCTCGGCTGACTATTGCTCTTCTGTCGAACATCGGCTACATTCAAGAAATTCGTTAATAAATTAGGGTAATCTGTATTATTTGCGAAAAATCGGTCCATACGCTACAATGCTACAGGTAGCATCTAAAAACACCCCCTTTACAAAATTCGCTCCCTGTAATCTGCAAAAAATAAAGTGGGAACGCAAAGCTTAGATTGACCTATATTGTCGGCAAATCTTTCGTTATGTTTATCAACATTTCCCCTTAATGGCCATTTGTACTATTGTTAAATATTTGTACAATAAAAAAGTAAACATTAAAATGCTCATCATGGATATTAATGCCGTTGGCAAAAAATTAATAAAAAATGATGATGAGTATTGAAGAACCAATAGAAGAGATCCACTGAATAGATATTTTGAACTAAGTCAAATATAATGGTAAACAATTGCGAACAAAAGTTCATTGAACTTTTAATATTCCAAGTTTTTATAGAACACGTGCGTTTGCTTTCGTGAATTTATTTCTTGCAGCCAAAATAGTCAATAGGGAGATTTTGAAATGAGTTCAACCATTGGCAGTACAAACAATAAAAGCTGAAAACATGAATTAGGTCACTCATGGTGACTTTTGTCATTTTGCGATTCTGGTACTGAAGCTAGCAAAAGATTCTAGGCTGTCTTACTCGCCAAAAGAACAATTTTTACAAAAACACAAAATCACCCTTAGATTTTGAACAGCGGCTTAATTAGTGGAATTACATTATATATTATAAAAACTATTTTCAACGTCAGTGAAAATACATTTTTTCAGGGCCTTGTCCCCAAATTAGGACGTTTTCATCCCCAAAAATCCCCACTTTAAATCAAATTTTTTTACAAAAATCCTAAATAAATGTTTGACAAGTTTTTACGAAAAATAGGCGGTTAATTTTTTAAAGTAGGCATTAATTTAAAAATTGAAGATATATAAAATTTTTGTCACGCAAGCTGCTACAATCAGATCAAGATCAACACAACACCAGCTAGAGAAATGTGTGAAGGAAGACTTAATTCTAAATACTCTAGTACCAAAAACTGAATTCAGTGTCTTTCAAATCAATAGTGGTTAACCTCCTCTAAGTAATACTGTTGCCATTTCTGAATGTTTCATTGAAATGCCACATTTTGTTTCGCAAGTAGTGTGAGAATTTGCAGCGTGGACTTCTTAGTAAGAATATAATGATGAACTATTTTCATCGCTGCATGCTACACATAATCTTTTCTAATTAAGTATTAAAAAAAATGGAAAAATAAAATCGAATATAAAAAGGTGGAGTTGTTGGAGCCAACGTGGTGTAATGGATAGTTAGCATTCCCGCCTTCAGTTCCACTTTCGACCAAACACCAAAAGATTTTTTGGGTAGTCTCCTCAGTTATGCAGGTGGAATTTGTGAATGTTTCGAAGCTTCTCTAAATTGTTTTATAACTAATGTGAGACGCCATTCGGTGTCCAGATCTAGTGTGCTCGTCGACTATCTTACTAATCTCTAGATTCAGTTCCTTGATTCTAGGGTCAGCAGGGTTAGTGCGATGGCGTTCATCACGCTCATCTACGAGTCCCACCGCTTCATCTGGGAAGTGGGTCATGAGAGGGGGACGGGAGCTCACTGAAGCGGCGATCTGTATATTCTCTGAATCCTTTTATTTATAGCCCCCTTATAAAACAAACTTCCAAATTTGACTTCTGTAGCCTCCTGGAAGAGTAACTTTTATAGGAACCGGCTGAAATTTAGTATACGATGTCAGTAAATTCCCTTTAACTAATATGCAAAATACAGACAAGACGATTCATATATACCCTCGGAGGAGGGTAGATGAGTTTCGAACTTTCGACCGAACACCAAAAAGTTTTTCAGCGGTGGATTATCCCACCTCAGTAATGCTGGTGACAAATATGAGTGTTTCAAAGCTTTTCTAAGTGTTTCAAAGCTTCCACTGCAATGTGGAACGCCTTTCGGACTCGGCTATAAAAAGGATGTCCCTTGTCATTGATCTTAACATGGAATCGGGCAGCACTCAGAGATAAGAGAGAAGTTCACCACAATGGACTGAATACTCTAAGTGAGCCTGATACATAGGGCAGCCACATAACCTAACATAGCCTTTAGGAGGCAAAAGTATTATAGCAAAAAAATGAACAATTGCTCGATTATTTGTAAAGAATCGAATCATATCTAAAACATTCTACTCCCTGTGCAAAATTTCAACAAAATCGGAGCAAAAAATTAGCCTCTGTGGTCATATGAGTGTAAATCGGGCGAACCGATTTCAACCAAATTTGGCACGCCTAGCTACAATGCTCATTCTACTCCCTGTGCAAAATTTCAATTATATCGGAGTAAAAAATTGGCCTCTGTGGACAAAGGAGTGTAAATCGGGCGAATGCTATATATGGGAGCTATATCTAAATCTGAACCGATTTGGATGATATTTTGCAAGTTTTTCGAGACTCATAAAATATTGGGATGTACGGAATTTGAGGAAGATCGTTTGATATACACGCCAATTATGACCAAATCGGTGAAATATATATATGGTAGCTATATCTAAATCTGAACCGATTTTTTCCAAAATCAATAGGGATCGTCTTTGAGCCGAAACAGGACCCCATACCAAATTTTAGGACAATCGGACTAAAACTGCATCAACAGACGGACAGACAGACAGACAAACAGACGGACATCGCTAAATCGACTCAGAATTTAATTCTAAGACGATCGGTATACTAAACGATGGGTCTCAGACTTTTCCTTCTTGGCGTTACATACAAATGCACAAACTTATTATACTCTGTACCACAGTAGTGATGAAGGGTATAAAAAACAAGTAAAGAAAGTCTAAAGTCGGGCGGGCCGACTATATTATACCCTACACCACTTGTAGATCCACATTTTCGATACCATATCAAATCCGTCAAATGTGTTGGGTGCTATATATAAACTATATGTTCCCATATACATAACATATATTTAAATCTGACTCGATCTGCACAATATTTGTTAGACTTATGTATACTTAAAATTTAAGTCATCTAATGCCCTGAGGTGGATCAAAATGTTAGTAAAAAAAAATATGGGAAACATTTAAATCTGAAACAATTTTTAGGCAACTTTGCAAAAGTGTTTTTATGAATTATCGGTCGATAGATATGTATTAGAAGTATAGAAAAATTTGAGTCATCTTTACAAGTTTTTGACCTTGCAGTGTCGTTTTTACAAGGCAAATGTGGGTATTTTGGCCAATTTTGGCGAAATCACAAAAAAAAAAAACATAATATGGGAGTTAAAATTTAAAGCAAATTAGGGCAAAACTCTGTCTTTTGGGGCCTTATAAGTACATATCGGGCGAAAGATATATATGGGAGCTATATCTAAATCTGAACCGATTTCAACAAAATTCGGCACACTTTACGACACTATCAATCGCACTTCTTGTGCAAAATTTAAAGTAAATCAGGCAGAAATTCTGTATTCTGGGGCCATATTAGTAGATATCGGGCGAAAGATATATATGGGAGCTATATCTAAATCTGAACCGATTTCTTCCAAAATCAATAGGGTTCTATTCTGAGCTAAAATACATACTTGTGCGAAATTTCGATTGGACTTAAATTGCAACCTAGACTTTGATTACAAAAATGTGTTCACAGACAGACGGACGGACGGACACACGGACATGGCTAGATTGACTCAGGGGCCGACCCTGAACAATATTGCAAAAGACTCCATATGTCTATCTCGTCTCCTTCTGGACGTTGCAAACATATGCACTAACTTATAATACCCTGTTCCACAGTGTGGCGCAGGGTATAAAAAAGCAGAAAAATCTAAATTCCTTACCTTATAGTTATCGAAGCCATTTAGATGCTCCTTATCCAGGTATTTATAATTCAACAGCTGCTGTACCAAAGTCATAATACTGCTTTGCAAAGGGATGATGGTCACAAACGAAGTCTAGAATCCGTGATGATGGATTGTACTATGCTGATTTGTACCCAAAGGGGGTGACTTAAACAGCCGGCAATACTGCAGGCAAACGAACTCACAAACAATGGAGAAACACCACTAGTTTCTCTTTTTTTCGTCGTCGCCACCTTTCTCTTTTCGATAAAGGTATGAGTGTTATTATACTAGTAGCCACAATTGATGGTTGTGGATGGGTGATGGTTTTTAGAATATATTAGTTGTTAGAATTATAATTGAAACTAATTGAAAGAATCCAATGACTGGCCACACATTTTGTAATGGATTGAAATTATAAATATATATTTTTTTAAATGGTAATCACGTTTTCATTGTTTTTTCAATGCAGTAGCATTTGATTTTCCAAAAAAAAAATATAAATCTTCAACTGCTAGCCGTGTTTAGAATTTTAAATGGGAAAGTAATTCAGCTATTGTCGCCAAATCGGTAGCAGCAGAGCTGTTTGCGTCACAACACAACACATGCGAGACACCAAGAAACAAAAAAAATAACACCCACGCACCGCAAACGAATAACCACAGAACTTACAGGCCAATGGAACGGACAAAGCAATTTTTAACTAAATACATTTTGCAAATTGTCGTGTAATTTTTTAACACTTTAGTTTTTGTAGCAGCTTTGTCTTTGATTTACAAAGTTTTTATTTTATTTCATTTTTTAATAACAAAATCTATTGATTTTTTTTTTGTCACAGCCTCTCACGTCTTTCGTCTTTGCAAAAATTTTATTTGTATTCCACCCTTACTTTTGCAAATAAATTATTTTCGCCTTTTTATGACTAAAGGATATCTTAATTTTTACTAAAAAATTTGACCCGTATTAATAAGATTTTTTACCACTATATTTTAAAATGTATTATTTAATAATTGTCGATTTATTTATAAATTTATAGCGGTGCGTGTTATTGTTCTCTTTTATTTGGTGTCCGTGAAAGGAATAGTTCATGGTAATCGATTCCCATGGCAGACCAATATCGATAACTTGTTAACAGGGAGAGAGAGAGAGCAGCATTGTTACAAAGCAGCAGCCGGCAATGGCGATATACGATTACAACGATAATTCGATAGTTACGATAATGAGAAAACGCAATCCAGTCGGCCAACGAAAGCGATGGTAGTGGACAGAGATTATGTAGGTATTTCAAAACAAAGGGGTTTCATACTATAAAATCCAAAATTTCTTAAATGTAATTGATTATTGCAACTCATATATATTCAAAAAGCCCTCAAACGACTAAAACGCAAGCACAAAGAGATATGCTTAGATTCAACACGCTTTCAAACATTTTTTAAAGACGTGTGGGGTAGCAGTAACACTTGACGAAAATGTTGTAGATTTTGTAGCGAGCTTTTTATTCCTTCATAGCTCCCAACAGTGTTATGAATGAGAAGGCATTTTTGAAAATCTAGAAAATTAGAATCAATCATTGAATTTTGACACATATAATGACACAACATACAAAAACCAAAAGACTCCGATTCAGGTGAAAGAATAAACCCTTTAATATGGCTTCCTTTTGGGCCCTTATGATTGGCATTAGTATTAGTTTCTTCTCAGATGGATACATCTTATCCCATGGCATATCCATGTAAATATCTTCACATAGCATATCGTTCTAAAAAGAAGAAGAAGAAAAACATTTGTATAAAAAAGATCTAAGTACCCCTTATTAAAATCAAGTAAATCCAATTTTTTTAACTTCAAATTTTGGAAACTACATACCTTGAAGAAATACCCTTTTACTCACCTCATTTTTTAGCTTTTCACCACCAAAACAATAGATCATCAATTGTATAGTAACAGACGCTGAAGCGACAAAATTAAATGGAATACTTGCAAAATTTGGAGTATTTACCAGCGAATATAAAAGAAAGCATAACTGCAAACAACTCATTGTTATTTCAGCCCAGGCCATTGGTCCATACAGCAGATTGAGATCATCAACAAATTTCAAAACTTGATCATGATATCTCACAAACTCTCCAATATCCTTCCGAAAGTCCCCATGATTGTCGTACAAATCAATTTTCGTGGCTGCCTTTTTGATTTTATTGCAAAGAATACGAAAATGACCAGATATTGCATGTACGTACCATGCAAAAAGAGTATCAATACCAATTGAGGTATTAGCAAGACCACGAATATGGAACATGGTAAGAACGTAATTGACAAGAGACGCAGGCCATCCACCATCATCGTATGGGAATCTAAAAAAGGAAAGTACAGTCGACTCCGCTTTACTGAAACGTTAAAAATGCAGCCATTTAATTTCAGTTATCCGAAGTTTTTGCTAAAGCGGACTACGGATAACTGAAAAAAACTTCCAGTAATGCGAACTTCGGATAACTGAAAAAGTTTCAGTAAAGCGGACTCCGTATAACTGGAAAAAAAATCCACTCAATTTCAGTTAACCGAACTTATGACCAATGCTATGTACATAAAATAATAAAAACAAGGTGCTTGATTCCGTGTGTGTGCCATCTACAATTTTACCTTTCAGTTGATTTTATTTACAGAGTGATTTAAACTGTTTTGAAAGTGCCATCTTCACTTGAAATAAAGCGTTCTCAATACGGAGAAGAAAATGTACTCTCTCTCAATAGCGAGAATGTGGCATTTTCAGTAAAGCGAAGTCATACTAATGTGACGAAACTCATTTGAACACAAAAAACTTTTCAGTAATCCGATTTTTTCAGTTAAGCGGAGTTTCACTAAAGCGGAGTAATTTAAATGAAATGGACAGAAAAAACAACTGGGGAATGCGATCGATTTCAGTTATCCGAGGTTTTTCAGTAAAGCGCATTGCGCTAAAGCGGAGTCGACTGTATAACGTTTATTGGCCGGTATCCAAATTTTGACAAAATGTCCTATAGAAATAAAATTTTGACAAAATTTCCTACAGAAATAAACTTTTTTTCTATAGAATAAATTTTATTTTTATAGAAAATTTTGTCAACATTTTCTATAGAAAAAAATTTTGACAACATTTTCTATAGATAAAAAATTTTTACAAAATTTTCTATAGAAAAAATTTTAACCAAATTTTCTATAGAAATGTAATTTTGACAACATCTTCTATAGGAATAAAATTTCGACAAAATGTCTATAGAAATAAAATTTTGACAAAATTTTTTATAGAAATAAAATTTTGACAAATTTTTGTTAAGAAATAAAATTTTGAGAAAATTTTTTATAGTAATAAAATTTTGACAAATTTTTCTAGAGAAATAACATTTTTAGAAAATTTTGACAATTTTTTCAAGAGAAATAAAATTTTGAGAAAATTTTGTGTAGAAATAATATTTTGACAAAATTTTCTATAGAAATAAAATTTTTACAAAATTATCTATAGAAATAACATTTTTACAAAATTCTCTGTAAAAATAAAATTTCGACAACATTTTCTATTGAAATATATTTTGGCAAAATTTTGTAGAGAAATAGATTTTGACAAAATTTTCTATAGAAATAAAATTTTGACCAAATATTCTATAGAAATAAAGTTTTTACAAAATTTGCTATAGAAACACAATTTTGACAAAATTTTCTATCAAAATAAAATGTTGACAAAATTTTCTATAGAAATAAAATTTTGACAAAATTTTCTATTGAAATATATTTTGGCAAAATTTTGTAGAGAAATAGATTTTGACAAAATTTTCTATAGAAATAAAATGTTGACCAAATATTCTATAGAAATAAAATTTGGACAAAATTTGCTATAGAAACACAATTTTGACAAAATTATCTATAGAAATAAAATTTTTACAAAATTCTCTGTAGAAATAAAATTTTGACAAAATTTTCTATCGAAATAAAATTTTGACCAAATTTTCGATCGAAATAAAATTTTTACCAAATTTTTTATAGAAATAGATTTTGGCAAAATTTACTATAGAAATAAAATTTTGACAAAAACAAAATTAAATTACCACAAAACTAAGATCGTTTTAATAAAAAGTATTTAACAAATTCAAAAATTAAAATAATCAAAAATATATGATCGAAAACTTAAAACAAAATTTTTTAATTTGGTAGATTAGTGGTAAAATTTTCTTCAAATTTTGCAAGATTTTTGAGTGGGTGCATACCGACCTTATGGAACTAATGAACTTAGTAGTACTTACTCCATTTCAAAGGGCAATTCTAAATGCATATCCCAGCCTTTCATATACTCATAAACAACAAATATCCACGGTATAATTGCCACACATGTAATGCAAATCCGGCAGGCGTATAAGTACGCCTTTGTTATCAATTCACCGCGTCGATTTTGTGAAATCCATTTTTCATTTTCTTCAGGATTAGCTTCAAGAGATGAAAATTGAAAGTTATTGCAATTGGCTCAGTTTCAATGGAAAATGTCATTATCATTGTTTTTTTTATACCCACCACCATAGGATGGGGGGTATATTAACTTTGTCATTCCGTTTGTAACACATCGAAATATTGCTCTAAGACCCCATAAAGTATATATATTCTGGGTCGTGGTGAAATTCTGAGTCGATCTGAGCATGTCCGTCCGTCCGTCCGTCCGTCCGTCCGTCCGTCCGTCCGTCCGTCCGTCCGTCCGTCCGTCTGTTGAAATCACGCTAACTTCCGAACGAAACAAGCTATCGACTTGAAACTTGGCACAAGTAGTTGTTATTGATGTAGGTCGGATGGTATTGCAAATGGGCCATATCGGTCCACTTTTACGTATAGCCCCCATATAAACGGACCCCAAAATTTGGCTTGCGAGGCCTCTAAGAGAAGCAAATTTCATCCGATCCGGCTGAAATTTGGTACATGATGTTAGTATATGGTCTCTAACAACCATGCAAAAATTGGTCCACATCGGTCCATAATTATATATAGCCCCCATATAAACCGATCCCCCGATTTGGCTTGCGAGGCCCCTAAGAGAAGCAAATTTCATCCGATCCGGCTGAAATTTGGTACATGGTGTCAGTATATGGTCTCTAACAACCATGCAAAAATTGGTCCACATCGGTCCATAATTATATATAGCCCCCATATAAACCGATCCCCCGATTTGGCTTGCGAGGCCTCTAAGAGAAGGAAATTTCATCCGATCCGGCTGAAATTTGGTACATGGTGTCAGTATATGGTCTCTAACAACCATGCAAAAATTGGTCCACATCGGTTCATAATTATATATAGCCCCCATATAAACCGATCACCAGATTTGATCTCCGGAACCTCTTGGAAGACCAAAATTCATCTGATGCAGTTGAAATTTGGTATGTGGTGTTAATATATGGCCTCAAACTCCTATGCAAAAATTGGTCGATATCGGTCCATAATTATATATAGGCCCCATATAAACCGATCCCCAGATTTGACCTCCAGAACCCCTTGGAAGAGCAAAATTCTTGCCATTCGGTTGAAATTTGGTACGTGATGTTAGTATATGGTATCCAACAACCATGTAGGAATTGGTTACTATCAGTCCATAATTATATATAGCTCCCATATAAACCGATCCCCAGATTTGACCTCCGGTGCCTTTTGGAGAAGCAAAATTCATCCGATCTGCTTTAAATTTAGTACGTGGTGGTAGTATATGATATTTAACAACCATGCCAAAAGTGGTCCATATCAGTCCATAATCGTACATGGCCCCATATAAACCGATCCCGAGATTTGGTTTTGGAATCTCTTGGAGGAGCAAATTTAATCCGAGTGAGTTGATTGTGCTAGTATATGGTCGTTAACAACCATGCCTAACTAGGTCCATATCGGTCTATAGTTATATATGGCCCTCAGATAAATCGATCCCCAATCACACAAAAATTGGTCCATATCAAGTTCATAATTGTATATAGCCCCCATATAAGCGACCCCCATATTTCAATTCTGGCTCTCTACGTACAAAAAGTTCATATCGATTCGTAATTATTTGTAGACTTAACTATACATAACTTTTTTGTCTAATATATACCATGTATGGACTAAATCACAGTCTTTCGTAGAAGTTTCTACGCAATCCATGGTGGTGGGTACATAAGATTCGGCCTGGCCGAACTTGCGGCCGTATGTACTTGTTTTCAACTGTGTTGATCGGTGTTGCCCAAAGTTGGGGATGTTTTTCGTGAATGAGGACAAATTTTTGGGTTGAGGACTTGGGGATTTGGTGAGGAATTTCCATAAATTTGGGAATTTTTTCGAGAAATAGGTTTTTTCTACAGAAAAATTTGTCAACATTTTGTAAAAATTTTATTTCTATAGAAAATGTTGTAAAAATTTTATTTCTATAGAAAATTTTGTAAAAATATTATTTCTATAGACAATTTTCTCAAAATATTATTTCTATAGAAAATTTTGTCAAAATTTAATTTCTAAAGAAAATTTTGTCAAAATTTTATTTCTGTAGAAAATTTTGCCAAAATTGTATTTCTATAAAAAATTTTCTTAAATTTTTATTTCTATAGAAAATTTTCTTAAAATTTTATTTCTATAGAAAATTTCGTCAACATTTTATTTATATAGAAAATTTTGTCAACATTTTATTTCTATATAATATTTTTACATAATTTTGTATCTATGAACATTTTTTTAATGTTTTTTTCTGTACAAAATTTTGGCAAAATTTTATTTCTATAGAAAATGTTGTTAAAATTTTATTTCTGTATAAAATTTTGAAAAACTTACCGATTTGAAGAAAATGGACCAAAATCAACCAAATTCCATTTGGTCCGACTATCGGTCATAATTTAAAAATTAATAATTATGTGGAGGAAATTTGGTCGGATCGGACCAAAATGGCAACCGTGGCCTATTCTCTCCAAAGTTGGCACTAACACCTGTTTTATCTGGGCGTGTATACACAACTATGTGGAGAGTATTCTTCTCACTTTTTTCGAGTCTCATTGAACCGAATATATGATAAAATTTGTCGGATCGGACCAAAATGGCAACCGTGCCCTATTCTCTCCAAAGTCGGCACTAACACCTGTTTTATCTGGGCGTGTATACACAACTATGTGGAGAGTATTCTTCTCACTTTTTTCGAGTCTCATAGAATCGAATAATATGATAAATTCAAATTCAATTGAAAGACAGTGAGAAGTCTGAAGATGCCTTTTTTTTGTGTCTCATCATAATGAGCAGCTTCAAATTGATATCAAATGAAAAGTATTAAATTTTATTTTTTTCATTTTCAAACTTACCATCTTTTGCCAATTTATTCAATTTCCAAATCAAATTTAACATCTTATCTCCTTTGTAGATAATCATTGTGCCTTTGAACATCAGCAAAACTCCTTGATTGAACATTGACAGGGAGCTGGTAATGTTATCGATATTCGTTATGCTATGGATAACGAAAGTAATAAATCCATACTGCATGAATGTAACACAAGTGGTATAGAACATAAGCTTCCAAAAAGAAGTGATTAACCGATCTCTTCGTAAAACTCCGATATCAAGACCTAACCCCATAAACGATTGATATTGAACATGCAGATAGTCTAAATTCTGTCTTTCCGTCGATAACGACATTTTGCGTTTGTGATTCGGCTGAAAGTGTGAACTTGTGGGAAATGATTTAGTAAATGTTACAAAATTTTTGCCAATTATTTGCTAATTGCTTTGTCCAATGTCCTATGTTGTTATATTTCACACATATTATATTTATAATTTAATTTGGAGAATTTTTCAATTGGTCTAAATTGTTCAGTTGTAATGGGATTGAAAAAAATGAGTGAAATTTACACGATTTATTATTTAATACACAATTTCAACTGAATTAGATGTACACCCAACGAAAAAATATTCTTCTCCAGAACGAAATTTTACCTTTCTCATAAGGTATTTTATTTTAAAAGACATACACGTGATTTTATGACATGCCTTAGAAAAGAAAACTCTTCTTTCAGTGAACAGTACACCATCTTGTACGAATATGATCATCCTAAGCATTTTTCAAAAGCATAGTGGTATTTTTTTCGACGGGGAATATGTAACATGTTTGCCACAAACATGTTATTTTAATGGAAATTATGTATCTATTTTCGGCAGGCATGTATATGTTTGGCGAGAACACAATATTTTTGCGGTAAAAATATTCTCGACCATCCTTTACGAAATTGGATTTCTGAGAAATCTGTCATCGGAATGGTTCTCAGGTTTGCTAACTACACAGAAAAATATTCACGAAAAATTTTCGAATTAAAGTCTTGAGTTTTAAGCAAGTATATACGGCCGTAAGTTCGGCCAGGCCAAATCTTAGGTATCCTCCACCATGGATTGCGTAGAAACTTCTACTAAAGTCTGTCATCCCCAATCGAATTAAAAGGTTGGCTGATAAGTCCCCGGTCTGACATAGATGGCGTCGCTAGTATTAAATGCATATTATTTTTATATAGTACCAACCTTCAAATGATTCGTGTCAAAATTTGACGTCTGTCAGACAATTAGTTTGTGAGATAGAGCGTCTTTTGTAAAGCAACTTTTGTTATTGTGAAAAAAATCGAAAAAAATGAATTTCGTGTTTTGATAAAATACTGTTTTCTGAAGGGAAAAATACGGTGGAAGCAAAAACTTGGCTTGATAATGAGTTTCCGCACTCTGCCCCAGGGAAATCAACAATAATTAATTGGTATGCTAAATTCAAGCGTGGTGAAATGAGCACGGAGGACGGTGAACGCAGTGGACGCCCGAAAGAGGTGGTTACCGACGAAAACATCAAAAAAATCCACAAAATGATTTTGAATGACCGTATAGCAGAGGCCTTAAAGATATCAAAGGAACGTGTTGGTCATATCATTCACCAATATTTGGATATGCGGAAGCTCTGTGCAAAATGGGTGCCGCGCGAGCTCACATTTGACCAAAAACAACAACGTGTTGATTATTCTGAGCGGAGTTTGCAGCTGTTAACTCGTAATACACCCGAGTTTTTCCGTCGATATGTGAAAATGGATGAAACATGGCTCCATCACTACACTCCTGAGTCCAATCGACAGTCGGCTGAGTGGACAGCGACCGGTTGAAAGACTCCGAAGCGTGGAAATACTCAAAAGTCCGCTGGCAAAGTAATGGCCACTGTTTTTTGGGATGCGCATGGAATAATTTTTATCGATTATCTTGAGAAGGGAAAAACCATCAACAGTGACTATTATATGGCGTTATTGGAGCGTATGAAGGTCGAAATCGCGGCAAAACGGCCCCATATGAAGAAGAAAAAAGTGTTGTTCCACCAAGACAACGCACCGTGCCACAAGTCACTGAGAACTATGGCAAAAATTCATGAATTGGGCTTCGAATTGCTTCCCCACCCACCGTATTCTCCAGATCTGGCCCCCAGCGGCTGTTTCTTGTTCTCAGACCTCAAAACGATGCTCGCAGGGAAAAAATTTGGCTGCAGTGAAGAGGTGATCGCCGAAACTGAGGCCTATTTTGAGGCAAAACCGAAGGAGTACTACCAAAATGGTATCAAAAAATTGGAAGGTCGTTATAATCGTTGTATCGCTCTTGAAGGGAACTATGTTGAATAATAAAAACGAATTTTGACAAAAAATTGTGTTTTTCTTTGTTAGACCGGGGACTTATCAGCCAACGTGTTATTTATGTTGTTCTCTTAAATCAGCCATAAATCATACTGAAATACGAAATATTTTGTAATACAAAATATTTTGGCAATGGTAAAGGCAGTCTCTATTGGTATAGTTTTCGGAAGAACACTATTAATATAGTGGCATTTTTTGTAACACTAAAAAACTGTTTGGAAAAGAAAGAAACCTATTTCGATTTCAACATCGTTAAACGGGGTCACTAAATGCACATGTTCAGGCAATATTCCCAAAAGGGAAACACTACCATGTAATACGACATTCACATTACACTTGCAAAATCCACTTTAACTAGATTTCAATTGTCGTATGCTCTACAATTTTAATAGATTTCAAGCCTAATGTGCATCTATCTTCTATCTTCTATATATAAAATTCAATTTATGTTTGTTTATTTGTTTGTTTGTTTGATTGTTTGTTTGTATGTTCCTGGTCGCGGAGGGGGGCCTGGTCGCGGAGGGGGGCCTCCCCTTTGTCGGACATTTTGAAAATTGGACCAAAGTTGACCGATTTGCTTGAAATTTTCATTGAAGGTTGGGGTTGGCATCTAGACAAAGATCCGCCACTTTATATTTCGATATTTGGTGGCGGAGGGGGACCTCCCCTTTGTTCGACTTTTTTTAAAGTACAGTGAAAAAAACTAAAATTCTCTAAATTATCTGAGATTTACAGAGAACATGCGGTGCGGTTATGAAATTAATATGGGGTACCTGATGATTTCATATGTGGACGGAGAGGGGGACCTCCTCCTTGCCCTACTTTTCGAAACTTGGAACAAAATTATGCGATTTGCTTGAAATTTTCATTGAATGTTGGGGTTGGCATCTAGACAAAAATCCGCTACATTATTTTTCGATATTTGGTCGGGGAGGGGGACCACCCCTTTTTAAAGTACAGTGAAAACAAAACTAAACTCCCCGACTGAAATTTTACGGAAAAATAGGTGAGGTTATGAAATTTATATCAGGTTCCTGATTTTTTAATAAAAATAAAAGGGCATAGGGAGATATCCGCTTCTCTTAAGTACATACAGAGAAACAATTTAACTTTACCGAGTTACTTGAAATTTACAGAGGACTGGGGAGAGGTTACGATATCAATAGTTGATTTTGTGATATTTGGACGGAACAGAGTCCGTCCCTTTAGGCTTATAATTTGCTTGGCATTTTCTTGGACGTTTACAAAAGATACATCACTTTTCGATATTTGGTCGGGGAGGAGGACCTCCTTGCCCCACACTTGAAGGAAAGTTTCAAGAATTTTCAGGAAAGGTTAGGGGTGTTATTCACTACGGTGTTTGTCGATATTGTATCGGGGAAAGTGACGTCCCTTTAAAACAATAGAGCAAAATTTAAACATCTCTAATCTACTTGAAATTTACAGGGAACGTGGGAGGTGATTAAATTTATACATGATTTTGAAATTAGTATATGATTTTTCGATACCTGGGTGGGGAAGGGGAAAATTGAAATAAACTTTGTCGATTTACTTCGATAGAATTTATAGGGACCATTGAGTAGTTGTGAAATTAATATAGGGTACGTGATAGTCCGATATCAGGTCGGAGTGGAGCGAACGTGGGGAGAGGGTTCCCTTTTGTCCGTTTTTTTTTTTTCTTAAATTGAAAGTAGAGGGTTGTCCGTAAATGGGAACTCGCTACATAAATTTACGATTTTTGCACAGGCTTCTGCCAGACTTCTTTTTAGTAAAGAACTAAAATTTACATGAAATTGGCAGCCAACGTAGAGGGTGCATCATTCTAGCAAATGTTAATGTGGTAAATTTTTTACTACTTTTGCTTTTTCCGATTTATTGGATGGGAAACAGTAATACTTTGTATGTTATTATAATATAGTGCTTAATATTCAGATATGTTTAGGAGAAGGATACCTTTCCTTGACAAAACACACTTAAAATTCACAAGAAATATAAAAGATTGTCCAACTACTTGAATACAGAACATTATTTTAAAAATTTGGAGGAAAGGGTACACCCTCTCCCCAACATTTTGTAAAACGAACCGTTTTACATATGCATATCCGCCGTATTTGTACCTATAAACGAAAAAGCAAGTAGTCCGATTTGTTTGAAAGAATTCAAATCATTTCGAATTTGTTTTCAGCACGAAGGATATGGTTAACTACGTTAACGCAAAATGTTCCTACAAATACGCTTCGGAAGGCGCAGCAAAGCGGGCCGGGTTACGCTAGTAAGGTATAAATTTAAAATTAAAGTAACTACCTTAAAAAAGGTTGGAATTTTCTTATTTCATAAAAAACATCTTTGCAATAATTATGAAATTTTGAAATTATGCAATTGCCAACGTGGGTTTACTCAGTCTACCAGTCTATCGGAATGTCAGGTTACAGAAATATGACAATCATAAATTAGGAAGTGCAAACTTCTTTTTAACAATTGGGAGCCCGTTGGAATCTGGATTAGAACCCACGACTATGTATGTTCCACAAAGCAACTACGAGGGTGGTTCGAAAACTTCTTAGCCTATCAATGAAAGAGAACAGTTAGTTTTTCAAAATGAAAGAGAATAGTTAGTTTTTCAATATAATCTCCTCAAACTTCAATACACTTAGTCCAACGCTTTTCTAGCAATTCTATCCCTTGATTATAATAGTTTTCCTCAAGGTTTTCAAACTAGTGGTTTACAACTGTAATTGCATCTTCATTTGAGGTAAAACGCTTGCCAGCAAGGCATTTTTTTAGTTTTGGGAACAAGTAAAATTAACTGGGAGCTAAATCAGGAGAATAAGGTGGTCAAGCAACTTTAATTCGTTGATTTTAGCCATTGTTAAAAAACTCTTGTGCACTGGTGCGTTGTCTTGATGAAAAATTAATTTTTTTTTGTGTTGTAAGCCAGGACGTTTTTCTCGAATTTGTAAAGCGGGTAGCGAAAAAATAGCAATTTCCCGGGAATTCCCGGGACCCCGTTCCGGGGAAAAAACCCCTAATTGTGGATGACAGTATTTAGTAGAAGTTTCCACGCAATCCATGGTGGAGGAGGGTACATACACGCTCACAAAAAATCGCTTCTGTAACATATACTCCCAAACATATTTTGCTTCAAGCATATACATTTTTGGGTATTGCCCAAACATTTATATGTTTGATCTCTACCAATATATAATATGTTTGAAAGCATATTGGTCTAAACAATATATGTTTGGGTAGTCTAAGTTCCAAACATTTTGTATTTTTGCATCCAAATTCAATAATGTTGTCTTCCAAAAAACAATATGTTATTATGTGAACATATAATATGTTTGGAAGCATTTTGCACCCAAAAATATTGTATGCTTAAAAAAAATTCTCCCAAACAATATTGTGCTCAAAATTTTATTTATTTATTTATATATTTACAATCATAATGAATTATGAAAATAAACAGGTAATATAGGTGCTAACAACATAGGTTTTCGACCTGAATGCTCAAAATTTTGTTTCTGCCCAATTGTATATTCCCCCACATCTTTCTCACTTCCACGAGATTTTTTAGTTCTTAGCACCTTTTTCTGTTATACAAACATTGTAGAAGAAATTATTCAATTGTATGATTTTTTTATTTAATTTTACCTTTTGCCGGACGGGGATTCGAACAGCGGACCACACAGTTTGTAAGGATCAAAGAAGTAGCTGATCAATTGCCCAAGGAAAAATAAAATGTTAATTTTGTAATAACAAGCAACAACCACCAACTTAATTCAATATCGCTCCCTGTTAAATAGCGCTCCAAGCTACTAAACACATATATGTTTATGGGCTATTTCTAAATTAATATATGTTTGCATCCAAGCATATTATATTTACAAACATTTTATGTCCCAAACATAATATGTTCTAACATATTAACATATATGTCCCAAACATGTTATGCTAGTTTATGAACATTATATGCTTGCACTCAAAAATATCGTGTTTAAAAATTTGTGTTCCAGACATATAATGTTTATATCCAAACATATGAAAAACAGTCTTTTTCATCCGTGTGGTAATACTATCGATATTGGTTATACTGTGTATGGCATAATTGATAAATCCATATTACAGAGTAGACATTCACATGATAAAGAAAATCAACGTCCAAATTTTGCCTTTCTTGCAAAGACGACATTTTTGATGGTATTCGTTTCAAACAACTGAACATTTGACTAACTCAAGAGGCTTACATTTTGGCTGGGTTTCTTATTTCACATAGTCTCCTTTATTTGGGAAGCGGTTATTGTCTATTAAGCGTGTGCAAATTATTTGATAATTGTTTGTGTTGAGGACATTGGTTATCCTTTTTTATAACGTAGACTTTAATTATTTTGTCTAATTGGTTTTGGATCGTAACATATGTCCTGGATTACGAATTGTTAATGGATTCAAATGAATTATTTATAATCTACAAATTGGACATTGTTTTAATGGAAAACAAGTTTACACTTCACCAAAATATAGGGGTTAGCAATTGGGTGGGCAACATGGGATGTACACCAAAAGAAAAGATTTCTTTTTTTGGGGGGAACGACATTTTAGACAAACTTAAGAGATTTATTCTTTACGTCAAGCTCAATAATAACATAGATCCGGAAAATCGTCATTTCTTCACAATTACTTTTCTTTAATAATAATCGATTTTAAGGAATACAAACTTTGTGAAAATTTGCTTTGGGGTATTCCCCATCAGGTTATAATAAAATTTGCAACAAAAATGTATAATTTTATGCATTTTTTACTGATTTAGTTTTCATTTTAGCGGCTAAAATCTAATTTAGTACTCACCTTTAGAACGAAAGTTCCTCGCCTAATTTCTACCGCGATGGAGTATAAGGTTGGCACTAAAAAACACAAAAGAGTCGATCTTCTCAAGACGGCGTTTCGCCGGGAGTGAACCGAAATTCCGCAGAGCCACTTTCGTGCAGCGTGTGATGACTTTGTCGGTTCCTCGAAGGCCATAATTCGTGCCAAAAGGCAGTCAATTCTAATAAATATAAACTAATTCTAAAATGTGAGGATATGTTATATCCGATTTTTATATCCTAAACCACATAGTGATCAGTGTATAATAACTTTGATCTGTCAAAAAAATGTGCCTACCAGAAATATTGATTTTAGACCCAATATCGACTTAGAATCATCTTCTGAGTCGATCTACCCCTTGGTGTCCGTCCGTCCGTCTGCCCATGTATTTGTTGTTCGCAGGATTCCGGACGCAATTATTAACCCATTTTGATGAAATGCGTTTTTTTTGGCACAATGACGAACGCTATTGAATTTGTGAATAATCGAATCAAATTTAGATATAGCTCCCATATATGCATGTATCGCTCGTCTTCGATAAATGGGGTCAGATTACGCTTATTTACTAACCAATAATAGTTAAATGTGGCAAAAAGTAATCTAATTTACCATCCTTTAAGTGTACAAAATTTCATCGGAATCGGTTTAGATTTAGATATAGCTCCCATATATATGTATGTATCGCTCGATTTTCCCAAATATGGCCATACGACCCTTATTTATCAATCGATCTTATTCAAAGTTGGCCAAATCTATTTTTTTTTTTATAGTACGTACTATATGTGCAATATATCATCGAACTCGGTCCAGATTTAAGTATAACTCTCATATATATGTATCGCCCGATTTTTCCAAATTTGGTCATAAGACCCTTATTTATCAACCGATCTTACTCAAAGTTGGCCAAATCTAATTTCCTATGGTATTAACTATATGTGCAAAATATAATCGAACTCGGTCCAGATTTAACTATAGCTCCCATATTTCGCCCGATTTTCCAAAATTTGACCATAAAACCCTTATTTATAGACCAAAGTTGGCTTACTGTAATCTTCTGTAGTACTAATTATATATATTTCATGGAAATCGGTTTGGAGAAACTGCAGTTTATGGGCCCCTCACCGAATTACTTAAAATTAATATATAATGTGTCATTCGGTGAGCTGATTCCAACATAGTGACCCATACCCGGGGGAAGTACCCGGGTCTTGAGATATAGCCCTCCAAAGGGTCAATAATAATTTGATATATCTCTTTTGTTTTTTGTCCAATTTAGACAAACTTGGTATCATATGAAAGCTTATTCAAAGCATAAGCTTTCATATGATACCAATATTTAATATTAAAATATTAAAAAGAAAATGTTTACCCTAATTTTTTGTTATTTTCCTTCTATCCCAAAAACTCTTCGATTATACCCAGTGATTTTTATACATAGTTTGAAAGCCTAGTTTCTGGCCTTTCGATTGATGTACTACATGTCTTTATAGGTCAATTTTTAGCAATGTAATTGAGCTTTTATTGTGAGTAGAAAAAAATTGTTTTATTACTGAAATAATTTTTGTATGTTGTAAGTATTAACCCAAGGGGGAAAAGTGGCTGGGCCGGACAGAGTCCAAAGTGGGCTAACGTGGACCCAAGGGGGGGGAGTAGGGGGCCTTCGGCCGGGGTTTAAGACTTTCTCCTATGGACAGAGTCCAAAGTGGGCTAACGCAGGACCAAGGGGGGAAAATGTAGCCGGCCGGACAGAGTCCAAAGTGGGCTAACGTGGTCCCAAGGGGGGAGAGTAGGCGGCCTTCGGCCGGGGTTTAAGACTTTCTCCTATGGTCATAGTCCAAAGTGGGCTAACGCAGACCCAAGGGGGGAAAGTAGCAGGCCTTCGGCCGGGGTTTAAGACTTTCTCCTATGGACAGAGTCCAAAGTGGGCTAACGCAGGCCCAAGGGGGGAAATGTAGTCGGCCGGACAGGGTCCAAAGTGGGCTAACCTGGACCCAAGGGGGGAGAGTAGCCGGCCTTAGGCCGGGGTTTAAACTTTTCTCCTATGGACAGAGTCCAAAGTGGGCTAACGCAAACACCAGGGGAGAAAATATTTCAGTAATAATACATTTTTTTTTGTCTACTCAGAATAAAAACTCCATAACTTTGCTTAAAGTGGACTTATAAAGACATGTTGTACATCAATCGAAAGGCCAGAATATAGGCTTTCAATCTATGTATATAGGCTTTCAATCTATCTTTTTTTATTTATATCTCCCAAACTAAATTAAATATTAGATAAATTGCGTATAAAAGTGCATTGAATAAGCTTTCGTATGATACCAAGTTTGTCTAGATTGGAGAAAAACTAAAAGAGATATATAAAGTTTTAATTGACCCTTTGGAGGGCTATATCTCAAGACCCGGGTACTTCCCCCGGGTATGGGTCACTTTGTTGGAATCAGCTCACCGAATGACACAACATATATTAATTTTACGCAATTTGGTGAGGGGCCCATAAACTGCAGTTGAGCCATCGGTTTTGTATTAAATATAGCACCAATATATATACGTATCGCCCGATTTTCAAAAATTTGGTCATACTCGTAATAGCCTTATTTATTAACGGATCTTACTCAAATTTAGCACACAATAGCCTTCTGTGGTTTCAACCAAACCTCCAAATCGGTTCATATTTAGATATAAATTTGGCCTTAATACTCTTATTTATTAACCCATGCTATTCAAGTTTCAAATTTTTATATATATTATTCGATCGCATTTAGTCTTACATGTAACTCTTACATAATAATATTAACCGATTTTGGATTTATTGCCCAATTTTTAGCATTACATATAAGCCACCCTGTATTTTATATTATCGGAAATCATCAATAATATAATTGTTAAAGTTATAAGACTTTTCACTCTTGCGCAAAGTTTAGTTTATGTATGTTAATGTTAACAAAATCCAGTTCATTGTAACTTTCAGAAGTCATTCGATATTTCGTTAAAATAATCGCCTAAAAAAATTCAAAGCTTTCTGAGCAAAAGGTATTTTTGTGTATCCCTTGATAATACATTTTCAGACCTCGAGATGATCAATGCGGGGGTACCACAGGGCTCCGTTTTGGGGCCAATTTTATACAATATATTTACAGCGGACATGCCTCATCTGGGTCCATGCAACTTAGCCGCTTACGCAGATGATGTTGGCATTTACTATACACATGTGTTTAGTCATGATATATTGACTGAACTTCAAAGTGGAAGATCAAGCTCAATCTGGATAAGGCTCAGGCTATCTTTTTTACTCGAAAAAGAAAATCCTGTTTTTTTACCCAGTCATAGTCTTACTATTATGAACAATGATATTGCTTGGTTGGATAGCGTTAAATACCTAGGAATTTTTCCCGATAAAAAATTAACTTTTAACTTTCATATTACTAATATTGTCAAGAAAGTAAACTTATATAAGAATCCTTTATCCATTAATAAACAGGAACTCTTTGCTTTCCAAAACAAATAAGATTCTAATCTTTAAGTCAATATTTCAACCTATCATTCTTTATGGTTGTCCTATTTGGGGAAATTGTGCTAAGACCCATATAAAGAGACTACAAACTGCTCAAAATAAAATACTAAAAATGTCCCTTAAATCAGTGTTGCCAATTTGGTGCTTTTAGCACCAAATTTAGTGCTTTTTGATTTCTAAAAAGCACCAAATTGCCTTTTTGGTGCCTTTTCAAAAAAAGCACCAACTTGGTGCTTTCTGACATTTTCATTTAGTGCTTTTGGTGCTTTTTTTATTTTGAACAGTATTAAGTTTAATTGATACAAAAATTTTGATTAGACTTTCAAGAGCCGAAGAAAGTCAAATTTATTGCCAAATATAGAATTTGATTGTTATGAAGTTGGTATTCATTATTTTTTAATTAATATTGTTATTTAGGGTATTCTGAAGGAAAGTCGAACGATGAGTGCCGAATTTTTGAATTTGGTAAAGATGTCATTAAAAACGTTGTATTAAATTCACAAAAGCACGCAGAATTGGAATAAGCAATAGACTTCTTCCATATATTAATATTTTGAAAGTTGAAAAACATGACTGATCAAAATGAATTGGACGAAAGCATTAAAACTGATCAAAGTGTATACTTAAATAGCGGTTCATAATGGTGAGTACTAAGTTCGAGTTTTGCCGCAAAAGTGAAAACTATATCAGTAAAAACGGTATAAAATTATGCATATTTGCTGCAAATTTTATTATAATGTGGAATAGCCAAAAGCAAATTTTCACAAAGTTTGTATTCCTTAAAATGAATTATTAAAGAAAAGTAACCGTAACTTCTTAAAATTCAATTCATAATACATCTTCGGATGTTTTTTTTTTTTTTTTTTTTTTTTTTTTTTTTTTTTTTTTTTTTTTTTAGTAGAGCATTTAATTTTCGATTTTGTGGTGGAAGGTGGTATGTTAGAATTTATAATATATTTTTGGTGCTTTTTGGCCTTGGGGAGTTGGCAACACTGCCTTAAATTACCTTGGCATTTCTCGACGGTTTCATTGCATCAGTAATGTCAACCATGTTTTGGAAAGCATTGATCGAATTACCAACAATTTTCGAACAAAATGTACTTTCTCCATAAATCCATTAATATCTAACTTATATATTGAACATTAAAATACCACGCTATTAATACAATTATAAACTAATTTTGTATAGAAGGTTTTTGCTAATAGTTTTCCTTCAAACACATTATCTTAAAAAAAAAAACAAACAAACAAAAATATTATGTATTATACCACAATTCTAATATTCTAGATATAAGGCAAAGCCACTTCTGTGCAATACCTTTAGAAAGATAACAAAGAAAATGGAAAAATCTTACTATTAAATAAAGAATCGCCTAAAAATAACAAAATATTGGCAACATTACCGCTCATGTGAGCAGGGCTGACAATTTTGCCGATTTATCGGCATTTTGACGATTTTTTTACTCACAAAATGGACAATTCCGATTTTAACGATATTAACGATATTAACTACTTTCTTTAGACACATAGTTTAGGGAGTTAAAGTTTTTACATTTTGAAGTAATTTTTGAAAATTTTAAAATAAATTTGGAAAATTTTGGGGAAAAATTCGGAAACAAAACGTGGAGTACTTTGGCTTTTCGAGTTTTGCCAAAATTCATACAAATAATCATGATTCTTCCAAACTCCACAGCAAACGTAGAAATTTTTAAGCAAAAAACTATTCTGTTCAAAAAATAACCTAAAATGAAATAACTCAAGTTGTCTTAATACCACAATTGATGATTTACTCAGAATGTGCCATAGAAACTTTTACTAATTATGATAAAATTCTATTACAGTATAAAAAAATAAACACATATAGACATATCTATCGCAAACACCATAAAAAATCACCCGTTTTGGAAAACAGAGGACTTTTTCTTTAGTTTCAAAAATATTTTAAATTTTAAATAAAAATGTTACTCAATTAATAACAATATATTAGAAAAGTAGATTTTTTTATACAAAAATTACGAAATATTTTTCTTTAACCAGAAAATGATTTTTATGGTAATGTTATTTGTATACAAAACTGATTTCTTTATATATATTTGTATTGAAATGCATAGTTGTGTACATTAATTTTCTGTTTTGTATATAAAATAAATACTTTTGTTTTGTGTCTACCCAAAAAATATGTTTAATTTTAATATTATTTATATTGCCGATTTTTTGATGATTTTTAAAATGCAAGTGCCGATTATGACGATTTTTAGCAACAAAAAAAGTAAAAATTTTTCTTGAAATTTTATTGAGTCCAATTATTTAGTTGCTCTCTCTCTCTCTATTTAAAAACACTACTGTTATTTTAGCGGATTTGCCACAGAAAATAGAGTTGTTGCTATATACGCTAGTTCAAAAAAATAAATTGGAAGCAAAATCAATACGTCGCCTAGATAATAGAAATTAATATATTTTTTAACTTTACCTGCCGGCAGCCACATTTCGAGAGACTTGGCAAAATTTATTCTCCAATAAGCAACCACTTTTTGAATTCTAAACTACTTGTTGGATGAAGCTATGATTTTTCAACCAAGTAAAGGGTGATTTGTTAAGAGCTTGATAACTTTTTTAAAAAAAAAAACGCATAAAATTTGCAAAATCTCATCGGTTCTTTATTTGAAACGTTAGATTGGTCCATGACATTTACTTTTTGAAGATAATTTCATTTAAATGTTGACCGCGGCTGCGTCTTAGGTGGTCCATTCGGAAAGTCCAATTTTGGGCAACTTTTTCGATCATTTCGGCCGGAATAGCCCGAATTTCTTCGGAAATGTTGTCTTCCAAAGCTGGAATAGTTGCTGGCTTATTTCTGTAGACTTTAGACTTGACGTAGCCCCACAAAAAATAGTCTAAAGGCGTCAAATCGCATGATCTTGGTGGCCAACTTACCGGTCCATTTCTTGAGATGAATTGTTCTCCGAAGTTTTCCCTCAAAATGGCCATAGAATCGCGAGCTGTGTGGCATGTAGCGCCATCTTGTTGAAACCACATGTCAACCAAGTTCAGTTCTTCCATTTTTGGCAACAAAAAGTTTGTTAGCATCGAACGATAGCGATCGCCATTCACCGTAACGTTGCGTCCAACAGCATCTTTGAAAAAATACGGTCCAATGATTCCACCAGCGTACAAACCACACCAAACAGTGCATTTTTCGGGATGCATGGGCAGTTCTTGAACGGCTTCTGGTTGCTCTTCACTCCAAATGCGGCAATTTTGCTTATTTACGTAGCCATTCAACCAGAAATGAGCCTCATCGCTGAACAAAATTTGTCGATAAAAATGCGGATTTTCTGCCACTGATTTTGGTAATAAAATTCAATGATTTGCAAGCGTTGCTCGTTAGTAAGTCTATTCATGATGAAATGTCAAAGCATACTGAGCATCTTTCTCTTTGACACCATGTCTGAAATCCCACGTGATCTGTCAAATACTAATGCATGAAAATCCTAACCTCAAAAGAATCACCCTTTAAAAGCGATTTAATATGTTGAGCTGAATTGAGCTTTAATTGTTGGCAACACTGAAAAAACTCATAGATGCAAATAAAATATAACTCTCATTTACACTCATATGTTCTGGACGGTGGCAAATGTTTTTTTATCTCAAAATTTTATGGTTCGCTTCAAAAAAAAAAAACCTAACAGAGTAGTTCTTGTGGATGGCTAGAAAAGGTTGTGTAGTGAACACGGAGGAAAGTAGACAGACGAATTATGTCGGCGGCAAATATAAAATCAACCGGTGGTATTAAACCAAAACAAAAACCTGCCATTTGGCCTCAAATTCAAAGTATATTAAATACAGTCAACCATATATTGATTGTTTTAATTGCTGTTTTTGTTACACTCTTGGCCCGGAATTTAGATTTTAAAGATACGGCCATGCACATGTTTTTAACAGTAATTGGGGTAAGTCAAATGGGGGCAAAGGTGAATGCATATCTGTGGAACAAATTATGTCAATGTGAGTGTGTATGTTTTTGGAGATGTAAACCTGTTGGTGCCATCTATGACGTCATCAAAGTTTTGTTTACAATTCACCGAGTTGTCTGGGAAGATTTGAGTACACGCGTGTCTTGTCTTGTTTATTTGCTGTCATATGCTTTCTGTCACCAACATATGGTGTGGAAAAACATGGCATATTGATGAGTGACAGTGGCTCACAGCGAAGAGAACTTTGTATTTTAAAGATTTGAACGCTAATTTTGTTCTTAATAAATAATTTGGGAACAAAAATGCAATTCAATTAATGGTATCGGTTATTTGCTTTGACATTTTAATACAATTTGCTTAAAGTAGATATAGCATAGATAGATATATTTTGGATTTATTTGGCTCTCTGAAAAGTGCACTGAAAAAATATTGGATGTTTTATATAAAAAACTTCACGAAATTTACACAAATTTTTTAAAAAACAAAGAAATTTAAAATAAAAGAATTTTTGCTTTACAAATATTTTCCATTAAGTTTAGGACACAAATCCTTAAAATTTCCCTGTTCATATCAAAAACAAAATACCCGCCACATTCAAAAAACACAGTTTTGTTAGTTTTAGAAAATTTAAACTAATTTTAGAAAATGTTTACTAAACTGTATTACAAACTCAATTGTCACACCGATTTCACAAAAATAAGTAATTTTTTCGACAAATTAATTCAATTCGACAAAATAATTTATTAGCCATAATTATTTCCTTTCACTTGCTTAAAAAAATTTCGAAATTTGAAAGAAAAATTTGGAATTAAGAATAGCAAAAATGTCTACACGGTCGAAAAAGACTCTTTTTCATATGTATGGGTTTAAAAATTATATATTTGGAGCTCAAATTTTTTAACACTATATTTTTAAGTACAAGCCTATAATGTTCATAAACTAGCATAATATGTTTGTGACATATGTATATGTTAATATGTTAGAACATATTATGTTTGGGACATAAAATTTTTGTAAATGTAATATGCTGCTTGTTAATTTAGAAATAGCCTTTAAACATATATGTGTTTAGAAAGAGAGGCCTATATATTATGCTGCAAGTACAAGAATGGAAGTAACCAATTGGAATTGGTTACTACCATTGAAAATTTCATTAAATTTTTTTCTACCAGTGTATGCCTAAGGTGAAACATAATATGTTTGAACAATACAAACAATATTTTGTTTGGACCAATTCTGAATATATATGCTTGAAGCAGAATGTGTTTGGGGTATATGTTACAGAAGCAATTTTTTTTTTTTTGAGGGTGTAGTACCATACGAAGTTCAAGATGGGTACATTATTAGTAAAATTTACAAATTTTAAGAAATTCTGAACTATTTTGTGGGAGACACGAATTAAGTAAATTTTTATTCTTCATTTGTGTTTAATTTCTCCCTTTTTAGTTCGTTTACCTAACGTCACAAAAAAAAAAATGTTTTTAAAACAATAATTCCATGAACCAAAAATAGAATTAAATCGGCTCTAGTGCCATATAGTTTTCACTTTTTGTTTTTGAATGCGGTCCACATTTTTATTAAAAATGCATATTCACTTCTAATAATTTGTTTATCGTATTTTGTTTTGTTTTTTCGTTTCAGTGGCATTTTTTGGCAGCTGAAGCCCTTATGTCCCATTATGCTTACAATCCAATAACAAGAAATCTATCACATCGAAACAAATCACGATTCCATGGTCTCCTTCAATTAGCTGGTGGTTTAATGGCTATTTGGGGTAGTTTGGGTAAAATTCTTGCAACTGAAGGCGAACATTTTACCACACTTCATGGTAAAATTGGTAAGTAAACTGATATTAATCAATGCATATTCCACATGCTTGTCTAAATTTCATTCTTTTTAGGACTTGGTGCTACCTTTATGAGCTGTGCTAGTCTTCTTGGTGGTACAGTGAATTTCTTCCAACCAAAATTCGCCCATAAAGTCTATACACCGGCTGAAATAAAATACCGACATAACTTGTTTGGAATTTTTGGATTTGCCATTGCCATGTGTACAGTGTTTTTAGGATATTTCACGAAATTTTTCACAAAACATGTCGATGCTGATGTTATTCCCGCTTTTGCTTTGGCCACCGCTTTAGTATTTTTGTTGACAATAATAGGACCATCTACATCCTTGATCGATAAAATGAAGTACAGAAAGAAAGCGAAATAGATGTAATGAAATTAAAAAACAGAAATTTTGTACTTGAAATAAAATAAGAACAAGACGATGCGTTGTGAAGCTTCTTATTAGATTTTTATACTCTAGGACAACAATTACAATACAACCAATCGCACATCCGTTCTAAAAATACAACAAGCTTAAAAAGAGGGAGATACTATCACGGATACCACTTGTGCCAAAAATAATCTACTAAAATTTGAAGAACATTTAAAAAAAAATCTACCAAATTAAAAAAATCTTATCTTGAAGCTTTTGGTCAAATTTTTTTGGTTATTATGAAATAATTTTTTTCTTAATTTATTTTAGAAGTTTATATATTATGATTTCCTCTATAAGCGACAATGTTTTGGGTGTATAAGTATCCCTTGAACAGCAATGGAATTTCACTACTCCGTTAAAAAGGGAGAACTTACAATGGACTTTGGACGAAAATTAAAATTTGATGGTATTGAATTTATAGAAAATTTTGTCAAAATTTTATTTCTATAGAAAATTTTGCTTCTTAAAATTTTGAAAAAAAATTATGGAAAGAAAATTTTGAAAAATTTTTATAGAAGTAAAATTTTGACAACAATTTTCTATAGAAATAAAATTTGAGAAAAATTTCTATAGAAATAAAATTTTGACGAAATTTTATATAGTAATAAAATTTTGACAAAATTTTCTATAGAAATAAAATTTTGACAAAATTTTCTATAGAAATAAAATTTTGACAAAATTATCCATAGAAATAAACTTTTGACAAAATTGTCTATAGTAATAAAATTTTGACAAAATTGTCTATAGTAATAAAATTTTGACAAAATTTTCTATAGAAATAAAATTTTGACAAAATTTTCTATAGAAATAAAATTTTGACAAAATTATCCATAGAAATAAACTTTTGACAAAATTGTCTATAGTAATAAAATTTTGACAAAATTGTCTATAGTAATAAAATTTTGACAAAATTTTCTATAGTAATAAAATTTTGACAAAATTTTCTATAGAAATAAAATTTTGACGAAATTTTCTATAGAAATAAAATTTTGACACAATTTTTCTATAGAAATAAACTTTTGACAAAATTGTCTATAGTAATAAAATTTTGACAAAATTGTCTATAGTAATAAAATTTTGACAAAATTTTCTATAGAAATAAAATTTTGACAAAATTTTCTATAGAAATAAAATTTTGACAAAATTATCCATAGAAATAAACTTTTGAGAAAATTTTCTATAAAAATAAAATTCTGACAAAATTATCTATAGAAATAAAATTTTGACAAATTTTTCTATAGAAATAAAATTTTGACATAATTTTTCTATAGAAATAGACTTTTGACAAAATTTGCTATACAAATAAAATCTTGACAAAATTTTCTATAGAAATAAAATTTTGACAAAATTATCCGTAGAAATAAAATGTTGGCAAAATTGTCTATACAAATAAAATTTTGATAAAATTTTCTATAGATATATAATTCTGAAAAAATTTTCTATAGAAATAAAATTTTGACATCATTTTTCTATAGAAATAGACTTTTGACAAAATTTTCTATAAAAATAAAATTTTGACAAAATTTTCTATAGAAATAAAATTTTGACAAAATTTTCTATAGAAATAAAATTTTGAAAATTTTTCTATAGAAATAGACTTTTGACAAAATTTGCTATACAAATAAAATGTTGACAAAATTTTCTATAGAAATAAAATTTTGACAAAATTTTCTATAGAAATAGAATTTTGACAAAATTTTCTATAGATATAGAATTCTGACAAAATTTTCTATAGAAATAAAATTTTGACAAAATTTTCTATAGAAATAAAATTTTGACGAAATTTTATATAGAAATAAAATTTTGAGAAAATTTTATATAGAAATAAAATTTTGAGAAAATTTTCTATAGAAATAAAATGTTGTCAAAATTTTCTTTAGAAATAAAATAAAATTTTGACGCAATTTTTCTATAGAATAGAATTTTGACAAAATTTTCTATAGAAATAAAATGTTGACAAAATTTTCTACAGAAATAAAAGCTTGACAACATTTTTTAAAGAAATAAAATTTTGACAACATTTTTTAAAGAAATAAAATGTTTATAAATTTTCTATAGAAATAAAATGTTGACAAAATTTTCTATAGAAATAAAATTTTGACCAAATTTTCTATAGAAATAAAATTTTGACGAAATTTTATATAGAAATAAAATTTTGAGAAAATTTTCTATAGAAATAAACTGTTGTCAAAATTTTCTTTAGAAATAAAATAAAATTTTTAGAAAGAAATATTTTTTTTCTTTAGAAATAAAATTTTGACCAAATTTTCTATAGAAATAGAATTTTGACAAATTTTCTGTAGTAATAAAATTTTGACAAAATTTTCTATAGAAATAAAATTTTGACAAAATTTTCTAATAAAATAAAATTTTGACAAAATTTTCTAATGAAATAAAATTTTGACAAAGTTTTCTACAGAAATAAAGTTTTGACAAAATTTTCTATAGAAATTTGTTTGGACCCTGAAAATATATATGTTTGAAGCAGAGTATATTTTACAGAAGCGATTTTTTTTGAGGGTGCACTTGTGGCTTTCCAGTCAATTATAAAGCTGTCACACTACTCATTTGAATTCCATTACGAATATATTTATTTTTTAATGAAATATAAATGCTTTTGTAAGCTTGTAAAGAATAAAATTAACTGTCACTGGTATAAATCTGTTAGCTGTCAGACAAGCGATTGAGAAATGATAGCAACCTGAATTTGGTTGCCAATCTTGTATTGGTAGATTTTTTCATATAGCATAAAGCAATTTAAAATTTCGGGGCGTTTAAAACCGTATCATTACTCTTTCAGCGTATGGGTCCACGTGCAATTCAATTGGAGTCAATTGGTTGCCATTTTTTTTTTCTTTCAAGAAACATCTTGGAATTATGATTATTTTTACATTAATACAAAAAAAAAAAAAAAACTCATTAGTAGTTCTTCCTAAATATAATTTTAAATAACCACAGTTTATTTAATATATATATCCACTTCACGTTGAGTTTTTTATATGCACAATAAAGATCTACAATTTTATCGGATGATAAAAATAAATTGTCCAACGATGATCACTTAGTCATAATTGATTCAAATCTTGGATACCACATATAAAAGGTTATAATAATTTATTCATCAATCTGTTCACTTACAATTCATATCGAATTCATATCAACCGATTTAATATATTAATCCAACGGATCTGTGATTGCCTATTAAAATGCATTTTAAATGGATTTTTCTAATATCTTGCATAGTGCTATGTTGTTATGGTGACGCTGTCCGTTGTGGCAAAACCAAAGGACGTAGTAAATCGTATGCATATAAGCCTGCTTCATATGCGAAGGTAAGTCCAAAATTTAAGAAATGTGCTAAAATGTTAAATTGCTTCAAAATGAAACGCACGACAAAAAATCTCGTTCACGATAAAATATAAGCACACGAAAAAAATCACACTCACGAACAGATGCACCGTCACGATGACATTCATGCTCATCGATTTCAATCAACTTCAAGACATTGATCACACTCAATATTTCACTAGCGTCCATTGTTTGATGGTGAACCATACTTCAATTTTGCAAATGACCATCGTCAGTTATAAAAATGCTCCTTAGGTTAGGTTAGGTTAGGTGGCAGCCCGATGTATCAGGCTCACTTAGACTATTCAGTCCATTGTTATACCACATTGGTGAACTTCTCTCTTATCACTGAGTGCTGCCCGATTCTATGTTAAGCTCAATGACAAGGGACCTCCTTTTTATAGCCGAGTCCGAACGGCGTTCCACATTGCAGTGAAACCACTTAGAGAAGCTTTGAAACCCTCAGAAATGTCACCAGCATTACTGAGGTGGGATAATCCACCGCTGAAAAACTTTTTGGTGTTCGGTCGAAGCAGGAATCGAACCCACGACCTTGTGTATGCAAGGCGGGCATGCTAACCATTGCACCACGGTGGCTCCCTTACCATGAGTAATTGCAGCGAGTCATGAGATACCATAAATACCAAAATACCAAAAATGGTAGAATTCTACCAACTCTCCAAATAATAGGTACTTCAATTCTCTATAGAGAAATATAATTTTGAAAAAATTTTCTATAGAAGTAAAATTTTGGAAAAATTTTCTATAGAAATAAAATTTTGGAAAAATTTTCTATAGAAATAAAATTTTGGAAAAATTTTCTATAGAAATAAAATTTTGGAAAAATTTTCTATAGAAATAAAATTTTGACAAAATTTTCTATAGGAAGAAAATTTTGACAAAATAGAATTTTGACAAAAATTTCTATAGAAATAAAATGTTGATAAAAATTTCTATAGAAATTAAATGTTGTCAAAATTTGATTTCTATAGAAAATTTTGTCAAACTTTTATTGCTATAGAAAATTTTGTCAAAATTTTATTTCTATAGAAAATTTTGTCAAAATGTTATTTCTATGGAAAATTTTGTTAAAATTTTATTTCTACAAAAAGTTTTGTTAAAATTTTATTTCTACAGAAAATTTTGTCAAAATTCTATTTCTATAAAAACTTTTTCAAAATTTTATTTCTATAGAACATTTTTCCAAAATTTTATTTCTATAGACAATTTTTCCAAAATTTTACTTCTATAGAAAATTTTTTCAAAATTATATTTCTCTATAGAGAATTGAAGTACCTTTTATTTGGAGAGTTCGTAGAATTCTACCATTTTTGGTATTTATGGTATCTCATGACTCGCTGCAATTACTCAAAATTTTATTTCTACAAAAAGTTTTGTTAAAATTTTATTTCTACAGAAAATTTTGTCAAAATTTTATTTCTATAAAATTATTTCAAAATTTTATTTCTATAGGAAATTTGGTCAAAATTTCATTTCTATAGAAAATTTTGTCACAATTTTATTTCTCTAGAAAATATTGCCAAATTTTATTTCTATAGAAAATATTGCCAAAATTTTATTTCTATAGAAAATTTTGTCAACATTTTATTTGTATAGAAAATTTTGTCAAAATTTTATTTGTATAGAAAATATTGTCAAAATTTTATTTGTATAGAAAATTTTGCCAAATTTTATTTCATTAGAAACTTTTGTCAAAATTTTATTTCTACAGAAAATTTTGCTAAAATTTTATTAGAAAATTTTGTCAAAATTTATTTATTAGAAACTGTTGTCAAAATTTTATTTCTATAGAAAATTTTGCTAAAATTTTGTTAAAATTTTATTTCTATACAAAAATTTGTCAAAATTTTATTTCAATATTCAATCATTTTCTTAACTGTTTTTATACCCTGCGCCACACTGTGGAACAGGGTATTATAAGTTAGTGCATATGTTTGTAACACCCAGAAGGAGACGAGATACACATGGTGTCTTTGGCAATAATGCTCAGGGTGGGTCCCTGAGTCGATATAGCCATGTCCGTCTGTCCGTCTGTCCGTCCGTCTGTCTGTGAACACATTTTTGTGATCAAAGTCTAGGTCGCAATTTAAGTCCAATCGTCTTCAAATTTGGCAGATGTTCCTAATTTAGGTCAGAATAGAACCCTATTGATTTTGGAAGAAATCGGTTCAGATTTAGATATAGCTCCCATATATATCTTTCGCCCGATATGCACTAATATGGACCCAGCAGCCAGAGTTTTATACCGATTTGCTTGAAATTTTGAACGAACATAATACTTAGTCGTGTAGTGAAGTGTGCAAAATTTGATTAAAATCGGTTCAGATTTAGATATAGCTCCCATATATATCTTTCGCCCGATATGGACTTATATGGCCCCAGAAGCCAGATTTTTGGCCGAATTTGGTTGAAATTTTGCACTAGGAGTACAATTAGTAGTATAGTAAAGTGTGCAAAATTTGATTGAAATCGGTTCAGATTTAGATATAGCTCCCATATATATCTTTCGCCCGATATGGACTTATATGGCCCCAGAAGCCATAGTTTTGACCCAATTTGGTTGAAGTTTTGCACAGGGAGTAGATTTAGCATTGTAGCTATGCGTGCCAAATTTGGTTGAAATCGATTCAGATTTAGATATAGCTCCTATATATATCTTTCGCACGATATGCACTTATAAGAACCCAGAAGCCAGAGTTTTATCCCGATTAGCTTGACATTTTGCACAAGGAGTACAATTGGTAGTATAGTCATGTGTGCCAAATTTCATTGAAATCGGTTCAGATTTAGATATAGCTTCCATACATTTTTTTCGCCTGATATGGACTTATATGGCCCCAGAAGCCAGAGTTTTGGCCCAATTTGGTTGAAATTTTGCACTAGGAGTACAATTAGTAATATAGTCATGTGTGCCAAATTTGATTGAAATCGGTTCAGATGTAGATATAGCTCCCATATATATGTTTTTCTGATTTCGACAAAAATGGTCAACATACCAACATTTTCCTTGTTAAATCGCCACTGCTTAGTCGAAAAGTTGTAAAAATGACTCTAATTTTCCTAAACTTCTAATACATATATATCGAGCGATAAATCATAAATAAACTTTTGCGAAGTTTCCTTAAAATTGCTTCAGATTTAAATGTTTCCCATATTTTTTACTAAAATTGTGTTCCACCCTATTGCATTAGCCAACTTAAATTTAGAGTCTATAGATTTTGTAAAAGTCTATCAAATTCTGTCCACGTCGAGTGATATTTAAATGTATGTATTTGGGACAAACCTTTATATATAGCCTCCAACACATTTGACGGATGTGATATGGCATCGAAAATTTAGATCTACAAAGTGGTGCAGGGTATAATATAGTCGGCCCCGCCCGACTTTAGACTTTCCTTACTTGTTTTTTTTTTTAAATTTATTTTAAAGTTTATCAGATAATTTTTTGATCGATTATATTTTCAACATCAATAAACTTATTAATTAGATATATTCTAGTGACACACCCTCAAAAAAAAATAGCTTCTTTAACATATGTTCCAAACATATTTTGCAGGAAGCACATATATTATTGGATACTGCCGAAACATTAATATGTTTGTTTTATGTGAACATATTATATGTTTGGAAGCATTTTGAGCCCAAAAATATTATATGCTTGGAAGAATTTTTCCCAAAGACGATTGTGCTCATTCCCTAACATACTCGTTATTTTCACTTCCACGAAATATTTTAATTCTTGGCAACTTTTTCTGTAATACAAATAATGTTGAAGAAATTATTCACTTTTAAAATTTTTTTAAATTTTACCTTTCGCCTGCACGGAGAATCGAACCCAGGACCATACAGTTTGTAAGCCAACACACTATCCACTGGGCTACGTAGCTGTTATGGTCACCAGCAGATAATTATCGTTATAAGTTACATTTATATAGCATAGTTTGCAGCGCCCACGAGCCCATGTAAACATAACATTATTTAACAGAAACATACATTTGTTTGCCACGTGGAGCAGTGGTTAGCATATCTGCCTTGAATGCAAAGGGTCGTGGGTTCAATCCCTGCTCCGACCGAACACTTTTTTTTTTTTTTAATTTACACATTTATATTTATACTATATAAATTTTTTATAATGAAACTTCGAAATGTGGGTTATTAAAGATTTATAGTCATTAACAGTGCTTGATATAAACGAAATTGATTTTAATTGATTGATTTTTGGATAAAATATTATTTTTTATTGCAAAAATAACAATTTTGTTACAAAAAACTGTTTTTGGTACAAAACTTTAAAATTTGGAAGGAATTCAAAAACTCTAACAAAAGAAGAACGTGGCGTCGAGTAGTAACATACATAAATAATTTTATAATATAAACATAAATTTATTTAGGCGTGAACAGTTTTTTACTAGCATTTAACACCATCGGTCCAAAATGCCTTTTATTTTTCTTTAATAATTCATTTTAAAGAAAATAAACCTTTTAAATTGTTTTAGCTGCAAAACTCGAACTTAATGCCCGCTTTTATATTTGAAGGTGTCCGTCAACTCCTCTTGGACTACTTATTAATGAAGAGGAACTAAACTTTGTTTTTATACATTTTACTGTGTAATTTTTCACTATTTCCTCCTTATTTCATTTTAATGTCCCAACTCTAAAAAGAGAATAGTGCCCTTTCGTTATTTTTATGAAGACCCCTGATTTCTTTTAACGCACCAAGAAAAAAATTGTTCCCAAAATTGTTGCCAAAATGATAAACAAAACACATGTCCACACATACATAAAATGCTGCTCTCAAGGCGAAAACACATGCTTTTTTTCAAATGTCTATTCTCTTGGTTCCGAATGTCCATTCTCTTTATTCAAATTAAATAATTTTTAGACTTAAGCATATCAAATTTTTGGCCTTATCATAAAACAGTTTTCCGAAACAACATACAAGCAGTTACGCAAAAATTTCTCTCTTTGGATTCTTTCGCTGTGTTATGTTGATATCTTTCGTCAACTCTCCCGGTTTCCATCTCTATTTCTTTCTCTATACTCTCTCTGTCGCTTTGGATAAAATATCACAACATATGTATGTTTAGCCGAAATTTGTAAATTTATATATGTTTGCATTCACACATATAATTTTCATGAAACATTTATGCCCCAAACATAATATATTTTAACATATTAACATAGATGTCCCAAAAATTTAGTGTTAGTTTAGGAACATTACATGTTTGCACTTAAATATATTGTGTTTTAAAATTGTGCCCGAAACACACTTTGTTTATATCGGAATATATGAAAAACATATTTTTCTAAGAGTGCATTTATTCTGTGATATTAAATAAAAGTGAACTATATTAAAAATAATTCAAATTAAATGTAATTCAATAATAACTGTTTTATTTCTTTTTAATATATTTTCATACCCCACAAAACCGTATACAGCAGGACCGAAGAACACTTAAAATATATAAGTCTTCATATGTAAGTTGTAGTATTTTATAGATAACAGTCTCAAATCTAGTATTCCTTAAATAGTCACATAATAAACCAATTCATTACATATAAACACAAAAGACACGTTTTTCGTATACAAAAATCTTCGAGTACATCATAGATTAAAGAGAGAATGAAAAAAAAAAATGTCTTTAACCCTTCGATGAGTAGTAAGGTCCCTGCGGACTTTTTGAATTTGTATTCATAAATAAATCTGTCTTTTATATAATCTCAAATATGTTGGGTTATCACTTTCTGTACTAATTAGTCATGAACTATCAAGTTTGAGATCAGGTGAAATACAGAGTTATGAAATAATAAAAGTCAAAAGTCTTCCACTGCGACCTTACCACCCATCGGAGGGTTAATATTTACTTAATTTATTTGAAATGGAAGAAAATAAAATACAAGATATTCTATTCAAATGCAATAAAATAGTCCAATAAAATGAAGCAATTGTTAATATATTTTCAGACCACGCAGAAACGTACGACGCATGTCCGAAGACCGACTCAAATTAATAAATCCATTTACGTAAGTAGTACACACTCACATGTACATATGTATGCCTCAAATAGTCACAAAGTTTTTTTAATAAAAATCTAGATTGTGATTTAAAGCTTAACTATTTATCTAAATTTTTAAATTGTTCTTTTTTTCATAGAAACCACATGATCAGTCAGGCTTGAATTTATCTCCGGTAAGTTTTTTTGCACTTTGTATTTTTTTTACAACCGCATCTTGAAATATTTTGTATTAATTATATTATACATACAAAAAATTTCTGATTCAATCACGAAATTAATTGATCCAATTAATTTTTTAATTGAAATGCCTTCAATCACAGAAATGATAGTATAAATTAAAAAATTAATTGACAGTCAATTAAAAATTAATTGATCCATTAATTGATCCAATTAAACAATTAATTGATACTATTAATTTGTGTTGATTGATTTTTATTTCAATTAAAAAATTTGGTGGTTCAATTAAATTTTTAATTGAATATTTTTTAAAACTCAAGTAAGATTTTAATTGGAAAAATTTTCGTAAATTTTTTTCTGTGCATTAAATTAGGTTGCCTTTAATTAATTTTATTAAATCTACTTAAAGTTAGTATATTGAAATATGTAATTTATATTAAAATAAATTAAATGAAACTACTTAAATTAAAATAAATTAAATAAGTCCTCACAGAAAACAAACTGGTTCAATTATAAAAGCAATTGATCCAATTTATTTTTTTAATAGAAATGGCTCCAATCACGAAGATGATAATATCAATCACAGTATTAATTGGACATAAAAAATTTAATTGATGATGATTGCAAAAACCAACTAATTTTATTATTACTTCAATAATTTATTTAGCTAAACTTCAATCGTAAGAGATATGTTACTTCAATTCTCTATAGAAAAAAAATAGTTTTGAAAAAATTGTCTATAGAAATAAAATTTTGACAAGATTTTCTATGGAAATACATTTTTCACAAAATTTTCTAAAGAAATAAACTTTTGCCAAAATTTTCTATAGAAATAAAATTTTGACAACAAATTCTATAGAAATAAAATTTTGACAAAATTTTCTATTGTAATAAAATGTTGATAAAATATTCTACAGGAATAAAATTTTGACAACATTTTTTTTCTATAGAATAATTTTTTTTTTCTATAGAATAAATTTTCTATAGATAAAAAATTTTGACAAAATTTTCTATAGAAATAATATTTTTACAAAATTTTCTATAGAAAAAAAATGTTAAACAAATTTTCTATAGAAATAAGTTTTTGACAAAATTGTCTATAAAAACAAGTATATACGGCCGTACGTTCGGCCAGGCCGAATCTTATGTACCCTCCACCATGGATTGCGTAGAAACTTCTACGAAAGACTGTCATCCACATTCGAATTAATTGGGTTGTGGTATCTTAAAACTTCTTAACATCGTTTTGTTAGTTAGTCCATACGTGGTATATATTAGACAACAAAGGTATGTATAGGTAAATCTACAAATAATTACGAATCGATATGGACTTTTGCACGGTACGTAGTGAGCCAGAATTGAAATATGGGGGTCGCTTATATGGGGCCTATATACAATTATGAACTTGATATGGACCAATTTTTGTGTGATTGGGGATCGATTTATCTGAGGGCTATATATAACTATAGACCGATATGGACCTAGTTAGGCATGGTTGTTAACGGCCATATACTAACACAATGTACCAAATTTTAACAGACTCGGATGAAATGTGTTCCTCCAAGTGGCTCCAAAACCAAATCTCGGGATCGGTTTATATGGGGGCTATATATGATTATGGACTGATATGGACCACTTTTGGTATGGTTGTTAGATACTATATACCAACACCACGTACTAAATTTCAACCAGATCGGATGAATTTTGCTTCTCCGAAAGGCACTCGGGGTCAAATCTGGGGATCGGTTTATATGGGGCCTATATATAATTATGGACTGATATGAACCAATTCCTGCATGGTTGTTGGATACCATATACTAACCGAATCGGATGAATTTTGCTCTTTCAAGGGGCTCTGGAGGTCACATCTGTGGATCGGTTTATATGGGGGCTATATATAATTATGGACCGATTTTGACCAATTTTTGCATTGGTTTTTTGAGGCCATATATTAACACCACGTACCAAATTCAACTGAATCAGATTCATTTTGGTCTTCCAAGAGGCTCCGAAGGTCAAATCTGGTGATCGGTTTATATGGTGGCTATATATAATTATGGACCGATATGGATTAATTTTTGCTTGGTTGTTAGGGACCATATACCAACACCATGTACCAAATTTCAGCCGGATCGGATGAAATTTGCTTCTCTTAGAGGCTCCGCAAGCCAAATCGGGGGATCGGTTTATATGGGGGCCATAAGCGTAGGAAGGCCTCTGGGGAGGGGGCTTAGACCCCCCCAGAAAAAGTTTAGCCCCCCCCCAGAATTTGAAAACCTATTTACGATTTTCCATTTTTATAAAAATTAAACAAGTATATACAACCGCACAAAGTTACGCTAAAGACTTTCATGCACAATCGAATTACTTCGGTTGTGGTCGCAGTTGCCGATGGTAATGTTTGAAGTCTGATATTTATGAAATGAAGCTGTGGTTGTGATTTAGTTTATTATTTTGTTTAGTCTGATTTAGTCAATTTAATTAAAAAAATAGTAATTGATAATAAAACTATTCTTTCATAAATTAATATCTTAATAATGCTGCAAAAAAAACGTCGCCAAAAAAGAAGCGAAAATGTTCTTTTTGGGTCCGGGAGTGGTGCAAAATTGGCGTAGAAGCGATGAATGTGATATGAATTTGTCATAGGAGGGATGTCAATCGAACAGCCGTTGCAATTGATTTGCATCACTTCTTAAGGTGTGATCCGAATTCAGTGTTTTGAATGTGAATTAGAAAATTGTGTGATATTTTCCCAGCTAAATAATTTTTATATTTTTTATAATTTTTAATGCATTCCAAAAGCTTGATTGAAACATTTTCCCTCGAATATTTTCAAAAAGTATTGATTTTTCTATAATGGATTTGTCATTTTTGTGGCAAAATTTGAATAATTTGTACTACTTTATTTATTCTTACTCTTTTTTTAAACTAGTTGAAATAAAGAAAACAAAAAATTACGTATTAAAATATGAAAAAATTAAGTAAAAAAACTTCCTGTGTAGTTAAAATAATTAATTTCTTTGTGGAAGTGCTTTTAAAGTTGTGCCTTTAGAACAACTCCCATATTTTTTTTGCTGGGAAAAGTGTGAATCTACTTTAAGTTGCTTTATTATAAATTAATTGTCGAGTTATTTTGATGTCTAATTTTTTATTAATTTTTATGAAATAAAATATTAATTGAAGTTATAAGTTCAGTCTATACATTTTTAGCTAGGGGGCTATAGCCCCCCCTAGGAAGATTGTCTAGCTACGCTAATGATGGGGGCTATATATAATTATGGGCCGATATGGACTAATTTTTGCTTGGTTGTTAGGGACCATATACCAACACCATGTACCAAATTTCAGCCGGATCGGATGAAATTTGCTTCTCTTAGAGGCTCCGCAAGCCAAATTTGGGGGTCCGTTTATATGGGGGCTATACGTAAAAGTGGACCAATATGGCCCATTTGCAATACCATTCGACCTACATCAATAACAACTACTTGTGCCAAGTTTCAAGTCGATAGCTTGTTTCGTTCGGAAGTTAGCGTGAAGTTAGCGTGAAAATTTTGTCACACTTTGTTTTTAAAGAAAATTTTGTTTCTATAGAAAATTATGTCAAAATTTTATTTCTATAAAAAATTTTATCAACATTTTATTTCTATAGAAAGTTTTGTCAAAATTTTATTTCTATAGAAAAAATGTTTTCAAAATGTTATTTCGATAGAAAAAATGTTTTCACAATGTTATTTCAATAGAAAAAATGTTTTCAAAATTTTATTTCTATAGAAAAATTTTGTAAAAATTTTATTTCTATAAGAAATTTTGTTAACATTTTATGTCTAAAGAAAATTTTATCAACATTTTATTTCTATAGAAAATTTTGTCAACATTTTATTTCTATAGAAAATTTTGTCAAAATTTTATTTCTATAGAAAATTTTATCAACATTTTATTTCTAAAAAAAAATGTTTTCAAAATGTTATTTCGATAGAAAAAATGTTTTCAAAATGTTATTTCTATAGAAAATATGTTTTCAAAATTTTATTTCTATAGAAAAATTTTGTAAAAATTTTATTTCTATAAAAAATTTTGTTAACATTTTATTTCTATAGAAAATTTTTTCAACATTTTATTTCTATAGAAAATGTTGCCAACATTTTATTTCTATAGAAAATTTTGTCAAAATTTTATTTCTATAAAAAAATTTTGTCAAAATTTTATTTCTATAGGAAATTTTGTCAAATTTTATTTTTAAAGAAAATTTAGTTTCTATAGAAAAATTTGTCAGCATTTTATTTCTATACAAAATTTTGTACCTCTTAGTTTGAGAGGAATATTTTGCAAAATCTACCAATACATGAAGAATTCTACCAATCTACCATACAAAAAAATCCACCATTTTTGGTAGAATTCTACCAACTGTGGGAACCATGAAGACAACCCACGTTCCTAAATAGAAGTGAGTATGCATTAGCATTACTTTCGTTACACTTTTTCAAATATTCTGTTGAAGGGGCATTTTCAATGTTCAACATAATTAAAATCAAAGTAAGAAATCGTATGTTAACTTCAACAGCGAATTTAATATTTGTTTATTTTTCTGTTTTTATGAGCCGAATTTTCACTTACATTCTTTTTTTAATTTCACTTAAAACATTTGTTCGACCTATTTTCACATAACAAAACAGAAACAAAAACTTGTATACTAACGTGATCATATGGGAGCCACCGTGGTGCAATGGTTAGCATGCCCGCCTTGCATACACAAGGTCGTGGGTTCGATTCCTGCTACGACCGAACACCAAAAAGTTTTTCGGCGGTGGATTATCCCACCTCAGTAATGCTGGTGACATTTCTGAGGGTTTCAAAGCTTCTCTAAGTGGTTTCACTGGAATGTGGAACGCCGTTCGGACTCGGCTATAAAAAGGAGGTCCCTTGTCATTGAGCTTAACATGGAATCGGGCAGCACTCAGTGATAAGAGAGAAGTTCACCAATGTGGTATCACAATGGACTGAATAGTCTAAGTGAGCCTGATACATCGGGCTGCCACATAACCTAACCTAACCTAACCTAACGTGATCATTTAACATTATTATTCCAGAAGGTAAATACAATCTTGACGGTCAATCGTCCTAGTCATAGAAATACAACATTTTCGGCAAGTAGTCCAAGCTTTGGTAACGCTTTTGCTCCAACCACCTTTAGAAACAATACAGTCCAGGTAATTAATTCCGTTATTTTATACAATTTCACATAATTTTGTATTCTATTCATTAGAAACCGTCTACATTCTCCAAAGGCTCTATTTACAATGTACCCAAAGGACGCAATGAAACCACAACAGTTCGAGCGAAATCTACCGTCCTGAACAGTACACCCTTTAAGGTATTTGGCAATTGAATTGCATCCCTATTAAAATAAATGAATAAATTTTGATTTACAGATTGCTGGTCAAAATTTCACTAAAAATGGATTTGATAAAGTAAATAACAAGCATTTTAAAAAGCCTGCAATCAACACTGGCCGAAATTTGGTAAGCTTATTTGTTTATTACCAGAGATGGTTTGTCGTAAACTATAATTTATTAGACAATAATACGTCGTAAAATACTTACGGTACGGTCACACTGGGCAAATATTTAACAGAAATCCAAAAAGAATTTGTCACCATACCCAAACCAGCAAACATTTTAGCTCATATTGGATATATAACATCAGAATAGGAGTATTTTCCTAAAACTATATCCAGACATTTCAAAAATGTCCCTGGAAAAAAGTTTGACACTCATTTTTGTCAAATATTTTTAACAGTTTTTTTTTTTTATTTTCTCACAAAATTAATTAGTCTATTATGCTTGTTAAATAAATATATTCGGTAGGTTCTAAAAACTTCGATTCGTCGGTTTCTTGATGATCGTCATCTGATAGTAGATTTGATTCGTTTGGATCAGTTCTTTGATGATTGGCAGTTGATGAAAATTAAGTTCGTGGATGATCGGTAGTCGATGACAATGTCGGATCGTAGAGATTCGGTAGTTGATGAGAAATTCATTTCGCACATAATCGAAATGAAAAATTCTGTTCGTCGATGATCTGTAGAGGTGAGAAATTCGGTTCGTTGATGAGGACTTTGATTAGTTAATGAAGAATTCGGTTTGTAGGTGATCGGTGATTTAGGAGAACTTCGGTTTGTAGATAGTCGGAGACAGTTGCATTCGTTGATAGGTGGATGATTAGTCTGTGCTAAGCAGTTCGGTTTGTTGATAATTGGGAAGTCGTGTATTAAGACGTGTCGATAATGTATCAGCTTCGGTATCGGCAATGGTGTGATCGGTTCTAGTATTACTGACGACGGTCATGCAAACTGATTTACTAGCCTGTCTACGAGCGAAGTCTCAGTGGTGGAACTGTGGGTCCAAAGGTCTCAGTGGTGAACCTATAGGCCCGAATGTCTCAGTGGTGGAACTGAAGCCTCGAATTTTTCAGTGGTTGAACTGTGGGCCCGAAGTTCTTAATGGTAGAATTGTAAATCCGAAGGTCTCAGTGGTGGAACTATAGGCCCAAAGGTCTCAATGGCAGAATTGTAGGCCTGAAGTTCTCAATGGTGGAATTGTAGCCCAGAAGGTTTCAGTAGTGGAACTGTGGGATCGAAAGTCTCAGTAGTGGAACTGTGGCCCCGTTCATAGCCCAGAAGGTTTCAGTAGGGGGATCGAAAGTCTCAGTAGTCGAACTGCGGCCCGAACATCGCAGTGGTGGAACTGTTGACTCGAATATCGCAGTGGTGGAACTGTTAAACCGATGATCCCAGTGGTGGTGACCAGAAAGTCTCAGTGGAGGGACTGTAGACCCAAAGGTTTCAGGGATGCAAGTGTCGGCTCGAAGGTCTAAGTGGTGGAACTGTTGACCCGAAGATCGCAGTGGTGTTGACCCGAAAATCTCAGTGGAGGAACTGTAGACCCGAAGGTTTCTGGGATGCAAGTATGGGCTCGAAGGTCTAAGTGGTGGAACTATAGGCCCGAAGGTTTCAGTGGGGGAACTATAGGTCCGAAGGTCTCAGTGGTGGAACTGTGGGCTCGAAAGTTTCAGTGGGGGAACTATAGGTCCGAAAGTCTCAGTGGTGGAACTGTGGGCTCGAAGGTCTCAGTGGTGGAACTGTAGACCCAAAGGTCTCAATGATAGTATTGTAGGCCCGAAGGTCTCAGTGGTGGAACTGTAGCCCAGAAGGTTTCAGTAGTGGAACTATGGGATCGAAAGTCTCAGTAGTGCAACTGTGGCCCCGAACATCGCAGTGGTGAAACTGGTGACCCGATGATCGCAGTGGTGTTGACCTGAAAATCTCAGTGGAGGAACTGTAGTTCCGAAGGTGTCAGGTATGCAAGGTGGGCTCGAAGGTCTCAGTGGTGGAACTGTAGACTCGAAGGTTTCAGTGGGGGAACTATAGGTCCGAAGTTCTCAGTGGTGGAACTGTGGGCTCGAAAGTTTCAGTGGGGGAACTATAGGTCCGAAAGTCTCAATAGTGGAACTGTGGGCTCGAAGGTCTCAGTGGTGGAACTGTAGGCCCAAAGGTCTCAATGATAGAATTGTAGGCCCGAAGGTCTCAGTGGTGGAACTACAGCCCAGAAGGTTTCAGTAGTGGAACTGTGGGATCGAAAGTCTCAGTAGTGGAACTGTGGCCCAGAACATAGCCCAGAAGGTTTCAGTAGTGGAACTGTGGGATCGAAAGTCTCAGTAGTGGAACTGTTGACTCGAATATCGCAGTGGTGGAACTGGTGACCCGATGATCGCAGTGGTGTTGACCCGAAAATCTCAGTAGAGGAACTGTAGTTCCAAAGGTGTCAGGTGTGGGCTCGAAGGTCTCAGTGGTGGAACTGTAGACTCGAAGGTTTCAGTGGGGAACTATAGGTCCGAAGTTCTCAGTGGTGGAACTGTGGGCTCGAAAGTTACAGTGGGGGAACTATAAGTCCGAATATCTCAGTGGTAGAACTATGTGTTCGAAGGTCTCAGTGGTGGAACTGTAGCCCAGAAGGTTTCAGTAGTGATACTGTGGGATCGAAGGTCTCAGTAGTGGAACTGTGGCCCTGAAGATCGCAGTGGTGGAACTGTTGACACGAAGATGGCAGTGGTGTTGACCAGAAAGTCTGAGTGGAGGAACTGTAGATCCAAAGGTGTCAGGGATGCAAGTGTGTGCTCGAAGTTCTCAGTGGTGGAACTGTAGCCCAGAAGGTTTCAGTAGTGGAACTGTGGCCCCGAAGATCGCAGTGGTGGAACTGTTGACCCGAAGATCGCAGTGGTGTTGACCAGAAAGTCCCAGTGGAGGAACTGTAGATCCAAAGGTTTCAGGGATGCAAGTGTGGGCTCGCAGGTCTCAGTGGAGGAACTGTAGGCCCGAAGGTATCAGTGGGAGAACTATGGGTCAGAAGGTCTCAGTGGTGGAACTTTGGTCTCGTAGGTCTCAGCGGTGGAATTGTGGGACCGAAAGTCTCAGTTGGGAAACTGTAGGCCCAATGGTCTCAGTGTTGGCACTGTGGGACCGAAGGTCTCAGTTGTGGAACTTTGGCCCCGAATATCGCAGTGGTGGAACTGTGGGCCCGAATATCGTAGTGGTGGAACTTTTGACACGAAGATCTCTGTGGAGGAACTGTATGTCCGAAGATTTCAGGGATGCGACTGTGGGCTCGAAGGCCTCAGTGCTGGAAATGTAGGCCCGAAGATTTCAGTATGTGGCCTTTCCAAAATGCTGTGGGAAATACATGGCACGACATTTTTTTATTGGCATGCAAACGAGTGATTTAGACTTAGTGCCCGCAAAGGACAAGGTTGTAGTTTGATTCCATGCATACATTGTTTGGAAAACAAACTTTTGATTTGGAATGTCGTCCAATTTTCTGATGCTAATAGTTTTGGTTTTTGACCATCGAATACATTTTTATGACATATATATTTTTCTAAATATTTCAGACATTATTTTCAAACATGAATCAAACATTTACCCCAGCGATTGTATCGAGGAATCCTCTTCCAAGTGCCATTACAAAGGTTAATCGAACCTTGAACTCTGCGGTACCGTGGAACAACTCAGTAAATGGCACAGCTAATCGAACATTTACTCCAGCAGTCGTATTGAAGAATCCTTTACCTACGGGCATTACAAAAGTTAACCACACCTTGAATTCCGCAGTACCTTGGAACAACACATCAAATGTAAATATGAATAGATCAGAGAATGAAGCCAAACAGCGTATGACGGCGAAGTTTTTTTTTTCATCAGCGGCGGCGAGTGAGCCCGCATAAAATCGTATACTCGGTGACTCGATAAAATAATTTATTGCAAACTATCGTAGGATATTTGTACAACGTTATCTAGTCTGCTTTAAGAAAATACAGCCGAATACATTTTTTTCTACTTAACAAAAGTAGTCGACGAAGGTTAAAGCAAGCTTCGGCGGCTTCATTCTCTTGAAAATATATATCTAAGTGATTCCTAATTGCTTTCGATTTTTTAGAATACAACGAGAAACGCTAATCGCCAGACACCAGGATCGCAAACTACCATTTCCAACAATGTAGGTATTGAAAGTATTGTTTTTTTTTTTAATAATTATGATTAATTACAGTTTCACATATCTGTCGGCAATGATAATGGTCCCAATGGAGGTTTAGATGCACCAATCAGTGGTTACCCCACACAGGTATGATTAGATATGGGGCAACTAGAGTTACCATTGTGCCACTTTAGTGACAATTTTTTTTTACTTTTGACAAGCGTTGATGGTTAGGTTAGGTTATGTGGCAGCCCGATGTATCAGGCTCACTTAGACTATTCAGTCCATTGTGATACCACAGTGGTGAACTTCTCTCTTATCACTGAGTGCTGCCCGATTCCATGTTAAGCTCAATGACAAGGGACCTCCTTTTTATAGCCGAGTCCGAACGGCGTTCCACATTCCAGTGAAACCACTTAGAGAAGCTTTGAAACCCTCAGAAATGTCACCAGTATTACTGAGGTGGGATAATCCACAAGCGTTGATACTTTTGTGCCAGTGTTTTGTTGTGCCTCTAAAAGTCATACCATTTTCATTTTTGTGCCACCTGTTTCCCATGTTGTTGGGCCACTTTTTCATGAATTCCTTGCTTATGAAATATTTTTCGAAAATTTTGATTCCTGATCCCTTTTAATTTACAGCTTGAGTCCATTTACCTTCTGAAACCAACGTGTTATCTAGGGGAAAAATTGTGACTCCTGAAAATATGCAAAGAAGTTTTACTTTATTGCGCAAACGGGGGTTCTCCCATGAATGAAAAAATAATTTGAAAAGAATGTGACCTCATAACTCCAAAAATAACGAGCAAAATTCAATTAATTCGTATTTTTATACCCTCCACCATAGGATGGGAGTTTATAAACTTTGTCATTCCGTTTGTAACACATCGAAATACTGCTCTAAGACCCCATAGGTTAGGTTAGGTTAGGTGGCAGCCCGATGTATCAGGCCCACTTAGACTATTCAGTCCATTGTGATACCACATTGGTGAAATTCTCTCTTATCACTGAGTGCTGCCCGATTCCATGTTAAGCTCAATGACAAGGGACCTCCTTTTTATAGCCGTGTCCGAATGGCGTTCCATAAAGTACATATATTCTGGGTCGTGGTGAAATTCTGAGTCGATCTAAGCATGTCCGTCCGTTCGTCTGTTGAAATCACTCTAACTTCCGAACAAAACAAGCTATCGACTTGAAACTTGTCACAAGTAGTTGTTATTGATGTAGGTCGGATGATATTGCAAATGGGCCATATCGGTACACTTTTACGTATAGTCCACATATAAACGGACCCCCAGATATGGCTTGCGGAGCCTTTAAGAGAAGCATATCTCATCCGATCCGGCTGAAATTTGGCACATGGTGTTAGTATACGGTCTCAAACAACCATTCAAAAATTGATCCATATCGGTCTACACATATGTATAGCCCCCATATAAACCGATCCCCAGATTTGGCTTGCGGAGCCTCTAAGAGGAGCAAATTTCATCCTACCCGACAGAAATTTGGTAGGTGGTGTTAGTATATGGTCTCTAATAACCAAGAAAAAATTGATCCATATCGGTCCATAATTATATATAGTCCCCATATAAACCGATCCCCAGATTTAACCTCCGTAGGCTCTTGGAAGAGCAAATTTCATCCGATCCGGTTGAAATTTGGTACGTGGTATTAGTATATTGTCTTTAACAGCCATGAAAAAATTTGTCCATAATCATATATACCCCCATATAAATCGATTCCCAGATTGGGTTTTGAAACCTATTGGAGGAGAAAATTTCATCCGATTCAGTTGAAATTTTGTGTTTTGTATATTGGTCCATATCGGTTCATAATTGTATATAGCCCCCATATAAAGTGACCCCCATATTTCAATTCTGGCTCTCTAATTGCCGCGCAAAAGTCCATATAGGTTCGTAATTATTTGTAGACTATTTATTTATATATACCTTTTGTGTCCAATATTAACACGTATGGACTAACTTACAACTTAGAAGACGATGTTAGGATGTTTTAAGATACCTTGCCATCGGTAAGTATTACCACAACCCAAGTAATTTGATTGCGGATGACAGTCTTTAAAGGGTGATACGGTCAAAATTTGGTCAAGGGAAAACGCGTGTAAATCGGTGAAATCGTTTATTTAAAAAATCAAATTAAATTTCTTTTTCTAGTTCAATTAGTATAAAATTCAGGAAAAATATTCAGTTAGGCTTTCGCTTTTCCAAATCCGAATTGCCGGGCCTCACGCTTGACACCTGTCATCAGATTTTGTACAGCCACCTTGTCCACCTTCTTCGCCGCAGAAAGCCAGTTTGCCTTGAACTGCTGCTCGTCCTTAGCAGTTTTTTTGGTCTTCTTTAGGTTCCGCGGCGTACCACTCCATGGCCTTTTTACCGTAATGGCAAGATGCCAAATCCGGTCAAAACAGTACGGAACAACCGTGTATCTTCAGGAAAGGCAGCAGACGTTTATTCAAACACTCTTTCACGTAAATTTCTTGGTTGACAGTCCCGGAAGCTATGAAAATGCTGCTTTTCAAGCCACAGGTACAGATGGCTTGCCAAACCAGATATTTCTTTGCGAACTTTGACAGTTTTATGTGCTTGAAAATATCTGCTACCTTTCCCCTTCCTTTTGCCGTATAAAACTCCTGTCCCGGAAGCTGCTTGTAGTCGGCTTTGACGTAGGTTTCGTCGTCCATTACACCGAAAGAATTTTCTTCGTAAAAAGAACGACAAATTTCGTTAAAAGTACGAAATTTGTCATTGTTTAACAACCAAAGAAACTTTTCATTAAAAGTACGAAATATTTCGTACTTTTTACGAAGAAAAGTTCTTCCAAAATTTTCGTAGTTTGTAAGAAAAAAAATCGTACTTTTTATGAAGAATCTTCGTACTTTTTATGAAAAATCGTCGTACTTTTTATGAAACAATGAAAATGTTTCGTACTTTTTATGAAAAATTTTCGTAGTTTTTATGAAAAATGTTCGTACTTTTTATGAAAAGCTTTCGTACTTTTTCCTGAAAAATGTTCGAACTTTTAGAAAAAAAATTTATAGTCGAAAGTGCATTTGGTTGTAGTTGCAAGTGTGAAAAATGACATTACTACTTTACATCTTAAGTTTTTGAATAATTTTTAGTTTTATTGCTTCACTTTTATTCATAGCGCGCTATCACCCAAATGAGAAGTAGCATAGACTTGCATAAAAAATAGAATAAAGGAATACACTCAAGCACATTATAAAAGACAATTTAATGCCGCGAACGGAAATTTTACAACTTAAATGAAACTTATTCGTTATTTCAAAAAAAATGTTTCGTGCTTTTTATGAAGAAATTTTAACGCAGAATGTTTCGTAAAATATTCGTAAAAACTTCTTCACAAAATCATGAAATATGAAGAAAGTTTCGTTAAAAGTACGAACTTTTTACGAAGAAAAGTTAATGTAGAATATTTCGTAGAAGTTTCGTACATTCGTAAAATGTTCTTCGTAAAATTTATGAAAATGAATGAAAATTTCGTTATTTTAATGAAGAATTCAGGAAGAATAGTTAATGAAGAATTCTTCGTAAAATTAAAGAAGAGAATTCTTTCGGTGTACCACGCAGTCAAACTTCGACAGCATCGTCGTGTACAGCCTCCGGGATCGCGCTTTGGCCGTCGTATTTTGTTTATCATCGCGATTTGGAGTCACTACCTTCTTGTAAGTCGATAGTCCGGCTCGTTTTTTGGCTCGATGCACGGTTGTAGACGATACACCCAGCTTATTTGCGGCATCTCGGAGAGAGAGGTTAGGGTTTCGCTTGAAACTACCGGCAACTCTCTGTCGTCTCAGCGGCTTCCGGTTTTCTATTTCCCTCCGATCCAGCCTTCCTGGCTGTCGACAAACGTTCCCCAAACACTTTAATTACATTTGTAACGGTTGATTTGGCAACTTTTAGCGATTTTGCCAGCTTTGCTTGCGAGTAGCTCGGATTTTCGAGATGCGCGAGCAAAATTTTGATACGCTGCTCTTCTTGCTTGGACGGCATTTTGACAACTGAAGAGTGAATTCCAAAATCAAAATGGGATCAACTTTCTACACACACACCTTCAAAATGAGGGGTGTTCAGGTTTTTTAAATGCAAAATTGAAAGAAATACGTCAAGTTTATATTGACCGTATCACCCTTTAGTAAAAGTTTCTACGCAATCCATGGTGGAGGGTACATAAGATTCGGCCTGGCCGAACTTACGGCCATATATACATACTCGTATCTTTATAAAAAAGTGTGCCACAATTTCTAAATTAATATGCCTCATTTTATTGCAAGTAGCACTTTTAGGGCCACTCTATTTAAAATCTCAACGGCAACGCTAGTCGCAAACCATAGCAGAAATCTATTACCAAAAATAATTTTCTTATTTATTCATAGACCAGTGATAAAGCAAGCAACTCCAAATCAAATGGTTTGCAAGATTTCGCCAAAAAAGCCATCAAGGGAGTTGTCAAGGTATGAGCATCTGAGATGGTAATTTTAAAAATTTCGAATTTATATAAATTTTATATTTTTACAGAAATTAACGGAAAAGAACAAAGAAGCACCCAAGGTAAAGAAGGCCACATACACATCGACCAGTAACAAAAAAAGTCTTTTGAACAATCAAGATTATACCTGGGATATAATAGATGATGCTCCAGCTACCGCAAAAGTATCAGGATCAATGAAGAACATCATCATTGTTGTCGTCATATGTATTTTAATTGTTTTGGTGGGCCTGGGAACGATTGTCTATTTCTGTAATAAGAAGACATCTGTGACATTGCAATAAACAGCAGAACTTTTAAAGCTTAAATAAAAATGAAATTTTCCAAGTTGAATATGGAGACTATTTCTTCTAATGTCAATCTAAGTTTGGGTCGAATACCTAGAAGGTTTATTTATTATTGTCCCAAACTACCAATTAGGGTATAGCATAGTCGCCTTTGACCGACTTTAACTCCACCATAGGATGGGGAGTATACTAACATTGTCATTTCGTTTTTAAAACATGGAAATATTTATCTCAGATATAAACCGAATGAATGTTTGTCAAATTCTTTTCCTCTGTTGGTTCAGCTACTCTTATAGTTTAGTCAACACAATGGTTTCAAAGCTGAGATCAAAACAACAAATAGGATTGAAGTACAAACCAATAATAAAAAACAAAACACCATTGAGGTAAGAGGAAGCACGCTCAAAATAAACCCAGCCAACTGCACTCAAATCGATGATTTGATGGTGGCAAAGGAAAAAGAGAGATGCTTGTATGAATTTATTTCGGCATAAGCCGGCTATCATAAACTTTTTTTCGGAGGGTTCAACTTTGGGTTTAGTGAACTGCCTGAATTTATTCTGATAATTGGTTGATAGTTTTGCTGCAAGTAGAGGATGCTGATGAAGAATGTGGTAATTCCGAAACGTGCGTCCATCCAACCATCTTGCAGTCTATAGGGCTTTGCCCACATAAATTTGACAAACATTATTTTCCTTTGTTGGTTAAGCTAGTCTAGTAGTTTAGTCAACACTGGTTTTAAAGCTGAAATCAAAACAACAAATATTAAATAAAATTTTGACAAAATTTTCTATACAAATAAAGTTTTAAAAAAAATCTATAGAAATAAAATATCACGTAAATATTTTATTCAGTGTAGAGATAAAATTTTGACAAAATTTTCTATAGAAATAAAATCTTGACATAATTTTCTATAGAAATTAAATTTTGACAAAATTTTCTATAGAAATTAAATTTTGACAAAATTTTCTATAGAAATTAAATTTTGACAAAATTTTCTATAGAAATAAAATCTTAACAAAAATTGTGAAAAAATTTTCTATAGAAATAAAATTTTGACAAAATTTTCTATAGAGATTAAATTTTGACAAAATTTTCTATAGAAATTAAATTTTGGCTAAATTTTCTATAGAAATAAAATTTTGATAAAACTTTCTATAGAAATAAAATTTTGATAAAATTTTCTATAGAAATAAAATTTTGATAAAAATTTTGATAGAAATAAAATTTTGAAAAAATTTTCTATAGAAATAAAATTTTGACAAATATTTCCATAGAAATAAAATTTAGACAAAATTTTATATTAAAATAAAATTTTATGTAGAAATAAAATTTTGACAAAATTGTCTATATAAATAAAATTTTGACATTTGTGATTTGCCCAAATAAATTTGAAAAACATTCTTTTCCTCTGTTGGTTAAGCTACTCTTGTAATTTAGTCAACACTGATTTTAAAGCTGAAAAGAGAGATGTTTGTACGAATTTATTTCGGCATATGCCGGCTATCATAGACCTTTTTTCGGAGGGTTCAGTTGTGGTTCACTTTGGGTTTAGTGAACTGCCTGAATTTATTCTGATAATTGGTTGATAGTTTTGCTGCAAGTAGAGGATGCTGATGAGGAATGTGGTAATTCCGAAACGTGAGTCCATCCAACTATCTTGCAGTCTATAGGGCTTTACCCAAATAACATTCTTTTCCTCTGTTGGTTAAGCTACCCTTGAAGTTTAGTCAACACAATGGTTTTAAAGCTGAGATCAAAACAACAAATATGAAATAAAATTTAGACAAAATTTTCTATACAAATAAAATTTTGAAAAAAAAATCTATAATAATAAAATATCATGTAAATATTTTATTCAGTGTAGAGATAAAATTTTGATAAAATTTTCTATACAAATAAAATCTTGACAAAATTTTCTATAGGAATAAAATTTTCTATAGAAATAAAATTTTGACAAAATTTTCTATAGAGATAAAATTTTGACAAAATTTTCTATAGAAATTAAATTTTGACAAAATTTTCTATAGAAATTAAATTTTGACAAAATTTTCTATAGAAATAAAATCTTAACAAAAATTGTGAAAAAATTTTCTATAGAAATAAAATTTTGACAAAATTTTCTATAGAGATTAAATTTTGACAAAATTTTCTATAGAAATTAAATTTTGGCTAAATTTTCTATAGAAATAAAATTTTGATAAAACTTTCTATAGAAATAAAATTTTGATAAAATTTTCTATAGAAATAAAATTTTGATAAAAATTTTGATAGAAATAAAATTTTGAAAAAATTTTCTATAGAAATAAAATTTTGACAAATATTTCCATAGAAATAAAATTTAGACAAAATTTTATATTAAAATAAAATTTTATGTAGAAATAAAATTTTGACAAAATTGTCTATATAAATAAAATTTTGACATTTGTGATTTGCCCAAATAAATTTGAAAAACATTCTTTTCCTCTGTTGGTTAAGCTACTCTTGTAATTTAGTCAACACTGATTTTAAAGCTGACATCAAAACAACAAATATGAAATAAAATTTTGGCAAAATTTTCTATACAAATAAAATTTTGAAAAAAAAATTCTATAGAAATAAAATATTACGTAAATATTTTTTTCAGTGTAGAGATAAAATTTTGACAACATTTTCTATAGGAATAAAATTTTGACAAAATTTTTTATAGAAATAAAATTTTGACAAAATTTTCTATAGAAATAAAATCTTGACAAAATTTTCTATAGGAATAAAATTTTGACAAAATTTTCTATAGAAATAAAATGTTGACAAAATTTTATATAGGTTAGGTTGTAGAGGATGACATCAATTTTCTTGAATTGATGCTCACTTAGACCAGTATAGGTCCATTGTGATCCCTCGAAACTTCCACCTGCTCGTTCTCTTTGAAAAATATCTCAGAATAAGCAACTAGAGGCCCTGATGAATGCAAGTATGTTCCTTAAGCTGCACTCCAGCAGATCAGTGAGAGCCTGAAATAAAAAGGAGCCCAGTATCTTGTTTCTTCTAAAGGATAAAGCTCGGCACTGACACAGGAAGTGGTACGAGTCCTCCGTAACTTTCGGGTCCAGGCACCATCTACAGATATCATCGTCTTTAAGTCCTATTCTTACCCTGTGTTTCCCAAGTGTGTTATGTCCTGTTATGATACCAATAAGTGGCCGTAATTCCTCTCTGTTCATCGACAACAAAATTTCACAGTTCCTACGTTTCTTTTCATCCCATATCAACTTAGTTTGCTCGCAACCATCCGAAGAGACCCAGCGTCTTCGCCATTGCTCATCATATTTAACCTCTGTCATGTAATGCTATGAAGATAGTGGAGGAAAAACGTCCGCTAGCACGTTGTTCGTTCCACGAGCACCCTCCTTAGCCAGCACATCCGCTTTCTCATTTCCTATTATCCCATAGTGCCCAGATACCCAGCACAGAGTTATATTATGCTGTTCAGTGAGAAGTTTGAGTTCTCGACGACAGCGGCTGACTACCCTAGACCTTATGTCAGCACTGCAAAATGCCTTTATTGCTGCCTGACTGTCGATGAAGAAGCTGATATCGCTTCTGAATAACGGCGACTCAGCAACCTTTCTGATCGCAGAAATCTCAGTCTGAAAAATACTGCAATCCCTATCCAGCGTGTAAGACTCCCTTATTCCTAGTTCACTACAATAGATTCCGCTGCCCGTTCCTGCCTCCATCTTGAATCCGTCCGTATACATGTTCAGGGTTCCGAAGGGTATTCTCCTGTCTTCCCACTCCTCCATACTTGGTATAATGTATGTCGGTTTGTGATGATAAACATACTCTGTGGCCATATGGTCCGTCTCTCTATACTGCCCGGCCAGAATTTCAGTATGCCTGCAGGTTGTCCTCTCCAGCGTGTTCAAGCTCTTAAGTCTCAGAAGTGTCAGTTCAGCCGTCTTCCTTACGTGTAAATCGAGTGGGATAAATCCCATCAGTACCCCCAAAGCGACAGTGGCTGTGGTCCTCATGGCACCTGTCATATAGATGAGTGCAGTCCTATTTACCCCATTTATTCTCGATATATGATTTTGGTGTCTCACGATTGTCCACCAAACATGACAGCCATATGTGGCCACAGGTCTTACATCCGCGGTATAAAGCCAACCAAAAAGAGAAGGCCTCATTCCCCATCTCTGCCCGACCAATTTTTTGACACGAGTATAGTGCCGCATAGGCCCTCTTAATGCGATCGGCAGTATTCTCCATCCAGTTCAGTTTGGAGTCCAAAATAACTCCTAGGTACCTCGCAGATTTCGAGAGCGCCAACTTTATGCCCTGGAATTCAGGAGACTTGTACCCTATAACCTTTCTTCTCCTGGTGAACAGTACCAACTCCGTCTTACCAGGTACCCTAAACCGCATCCTAGAGTCCACTTCGAGAAATACTGCAAAGACTCGCTCAGCACATCCGAAATAGAATCGAGGAATTTTCCCGATATCATTATCACAATGTCATCCGCGTATGCCACTACCTTCATACCCTTACTTGTCAGCCCAAACAATACCTCGTTCACCACCAATAGCCACAGCAAAGGTGATATAACCCCTCCCTGTGGGAATCCTCTAGTGGTCCTAGCCCTCCTTGTGGAGCTCGCTAGCTCGACCACCATGTCCCTGCTTAGCAACATCAACTCGAGCCATCGTGGTGCAATGGTTAGCATGCCCGCCTTGCATACACAAGGTCGTGGGTTAATTTCCTGCTTCGACCGAACACCAATAGTTTTCAGCGGTGGATTATCCTACCTCAGTAATGCTGGTGACATTTCTGAGGGTTACAAAGCTTCTCTAAGTGGTTTCACTGCAATGTGGAACGCCGTTCGGACTCGGCTATAAAAAGGAGGTCCCTTGTCATTGAGCTTAACATAGAATCGGGCAGCACTCAGTGATAAGAGAGAAGTTCACCAATGTGGTATCACAATGGACTGAATAGTCTAAGTGAGCCTGGTACATCGGGTTGCCACCTAACCTAACCTAACCTAACCTAACATCAACTCGATCCACTTTATAACGAATTTCTCAACACCATTCCTCTCTAATGCATGTACCACTTTATCAATTTTCGTATAATTAAAAGCAACTTCAATGTCCAGAAACGCCGCCAATGTATAGTCGCCATATGTCATGGATCTCTCTATGTGATGTACCACTGAGTGCAGGGCAGATTCTATAGATCTGCCCTTAATAAAGGCATGCTGACAGATTGATAGTTTCCTGTCTAACTGGTTCCTTATATGATATCCTCTCCATCGTCTTTAGCAAGAAGGATGATAAGCTTATTGGTCTAAAATCCTTCGCCGTTCCATGTGATATCTTCCCCGCTTTAGGAATGAAGATTACCTTAACCTTCCGCCAAGGCTTTGGTATATATCCAAAACGTAATGAGGCCCTCATCAACTCCACATAGGATTCAACCAGAGATCGAAAGATTCCTGAAGCATACCTGGGTATACCCCGTCCAAGCCTGGAGATTTATATGGGCCGAAGCTGTCAATCGCCCATTTAACGCTGTCCATGGTCACCAAATCTAATATGTCCTCAGCTCCTCTGTGGTCCATAGAAACAAGAATATCCGTTGTATCTGTGATCTCACACCCCGGGTAGTGCGTTTCCAATAACAGGTCTATAGTCTATTGAACTAAAATTTTGTTTTTTTTGTTTGGTAGTTTTTGTTAAAATTTTCTCTTAATTTTGTTAGATTTTTTTTTGTCTCGAGTGGCAACCGTGCTTCTTTCCAGAGCCTCTTGGAGGTGTAAATTTCATTCGATCTGGTTGAAATTTGGAATGTGATGTTAATATATAATAACCATGCCAAAATTGGTTCATATCGGTCCATAATTCTATATAGCACCTATATAAATCGACCCCCAATATTTGACATTTGAACACGGTTGCCACAGGTGGTAGAATTCTACAAAAAATAGTAGATTTGAATTCTTAATGTTTTGGTAGATTTTGCGAAATTTTCAAATTTCTTAAAAAACAAAACAAAAATTTTATTTAAAACAAAGGTTATAATTTTTGCTTCAATAAATTTGTTTTTAGGACACTAATTTTGGAAATTTGTGTTCCTCCGTTAAAGTCATATTTGTTTGAATTAAGGCAACATTTCCCTAAAATAAAGAAAAACATTTTTGATTTAATTAAATCGTTCTTTAATTAACTGAAATATTGAATCAAAAATTTAAAATTCCAACCTTCTTTTGGTCATATCTCTAAACTAAGCGTCCTACACTGAAAAAAATATTTACATGATATTAAAGATTCCCAGCAAAAAAATTTGGAAGTTCTTCTAAAGGTATAAATTTAAAAGCACTTCCAGAAGATGCACTACCAATGATGTTTTTTTATTTTAACTACCCAGGAAGTTTTTTTAATTAAATTTTGTATATCTTGTTATACCCTTCACCACTACTGTGGTACAGGGTATAATAAGTTTGTGCATTTGTATGTAACGCCAAGAAGGAGTAATCATAGACCAACCTTTTAGTATACGGATCGGCTTAGAATTAAATTCTGAGTCGATTTAGCGATGTCCGTCTGTCTGTCTGTTGATGAATTTTTGTGTGCAAAGTACAGCTCGCAGTTTTAGTCCGATTGTCCTAAAATTTAAATTCATCGCTTCTGCGTCAATTTTGCACCACTTCCGGATCCAAAAAGAACATTTTCATTACTTTTTTGGCGGCGCTTTTTTTGCTGGGTTACGCAACCTCAATTTTAGGATGCGCAATATACACACTATAAAGGACAAATTTCTTTAAAAATATGAAATTTTAATTAAAAGAAAGTTTATAATCTTTGCTTCAAAAATCTTTTTCATTAAATTTAGGACACACATTTTTAAAATTTGCGTTCCTCCGTTAGAGTCGTATGTCTTTGAACTAAGACAAAATTTCCCTAAAGTAAAGAAACACATTTTTGATTGAATGGAATCGTCCTTAAACTAAGTGAAATATTGAATCTTTAGATTTAAGATAAAAACGCTTCAAATATAGGCTAAGACTTATATTGAGGATTTACCGTCTTTGGTTTAAAGTTTTTTTGGAATTAAGAAAACGTTTTTTACTTTGAAGTATCCGTTACAATTTGGATTTTTAAAGTGGCATTTATTTGTACGTGAGTACCTTTATAAATAAACCGCGGGGAAATAGAATGAACATTTGATAAATGAGATCTGTATCCTAATTGCAATTTTATTGGTCCTAGATTTAAGCCAGATAGGCCGCTAAAAAATATCTTTGTTTTAAAGAAGCCGCATCGCATCTTTGGCTCGGAATCAATACCAAAAAAATCTTTGGATCCAAGTAAACATTTTTTTTGAGTGTAGCCATAGGTAAAAAAATAACTATTTTTTGATTTATGATGGGTTCACTTATATTTGGGTGTATGCAATTAGGTTAATCCTTAATGAGATCACAACGAAATGGCAAAACTTCGTAAAAGAAAGATAATGATGTATATATATGTTCGTCACTGTTCGCATCCAGTCTAGGGATATCTTTTTCGACGGGCTGCCAAACGCTTGGCCCTCAAGCTATTTGGATCCAGAGTTGGCTTTTCACCATGACTTCCCAAACGTCTTACTTTATCGGCCTGTCTACCGGCTTTAGCAGCATTATTGGCCACTCTTCCCGCACCTCCAACAGCTCGAGCCTAACAGGAGATTTAAAAATATAAAAAAATATTAAATAAAATTTAAAACTACATACATTGCCAAATTGAAAACATTGCATCTACTTACAATACCAGCTATTAAACCGACAAATGCCTCAGCAATGGGTCCTTCGAAAACTAGAACTATTACCACTATTAAAATGAAAATATTTAAAAAATTCATTGTTGAACACTATTGCTTTAAATAATGAAAAGAAATGATTGTAATTCATATAAAATCATTGTTTTATTTGCAATATTTATGCAAAATACCTAATCAATATAAAACCGCAAATTACTAAATGTAGTGACATACTCGTGGTATTTATACCCTGCGACACACTGTGGAACAGGATATTATAAGTTTGTGCATATGTTTGCAACGCCCAGAAGGAGACGAGATAGACACAGGGTGTCTTTGGCAATAATGCTCAGGGTGGGTCCCTGAGCCGATCTAGCCATGTCCGTCCGTCCGTCCTTCTGTCTGTGAACACTTTTTTGTGATCAAAGTCTAGGTCGCAATTTAAGTCCAATCGCCTTCAAATTTGGCACATGTTCCTAATTTGGGTCAGAATAGAACCCTATTGATTTTGGAAGAAATCGGTTCAGATTTAGATATAGCTCCCATATATATCTTTCGCCCGATATGAACTAATATGGACCCAGCAGCCAGAGTTTTATACCGATTTGCTTGAAATTTTGTACAAACATAACACTTAGTCGTATAGTCAAGTGTGCAAAATTTGATTGAAATTGGTTCAGATTTAGATATAGCTCCCATATATATCTTTCGCCCGATATGGACTTATATGGCACCAGAAGCCAGATTTTTGCCGCATTTGGTTGAAATTTTGCACTAGGGGTACAATTAGTAGTGTAGTCAAGTGTGTGTGAAATTTTTTAGAAATCGGTTCAGATTTAGATATAGCTCCCATATATATTTTTCGCCCGATATGGACTAATATGGTCCTAAAAGCCAGAGTTTTGGCCCAATTTGGTTGAAATTTTGCACAGGGAGTAGATTTAGCATTGTAGCTATGCGTGCCAAATTTGGTTGAAATCGATTCAGATTTAGATATAGCACCCATATATATCTTTCGCCCGATATGCACTTATATGGACCCAGAAGCCAGAGTTTTATCCCGATTAGCTTGAAATTTTGCACAAGGAGTACAATTGGTAGTATAATCATGTGTGCCAAATTTGATTGAAATCGGTTCAGATTTAGATATAGCTTCCATATATATGTTTTTATGATTTCGACAAAAATGGTCAAAATACCAACATTTTCCTTGTTAAATCGCCACTGCTTATTCGAAAAGTTGTAAAAATGACTCTAATTTTCCTAAACTTCTAATACATATATATCGAGCGATAAATCATAAATAAACTTTTGCGAAGTTTCCTTAAAATTGCTTCAGATTTAAATGCTTCCCATATTTATACCCTTCACCACTACTGTGGTACAGGGTATAATAAGTTTGTGCATTTGTATGTAACGCCAAGAAGGAAACGTCTGAGACCCATCGTTTAGTATACCGATCGTCTTGGAATTAAATTCTGAGTCGATTTAGCGATGTCCGTCTGTCTGTCTGTCTGTCCGTCTGTCTGTCTGTTGATGTATTTTTGTGTGCAAAGTACAGCTCGCAGTTTTAGTCCGATTGTCCTAAAATTTGGTATAGGGTCCTCTTTCGGCTCAAAGACGATCCCTATTGATTTTGGAAAAAATCGGTTCAGATTTAGATATAGCTGCCATATATATTTTTCACCGATCTGGTCATAATTGGCGTGTATATAAACCGATCTTCCTAAAATTCCGTACATCCGAATATTTTATGAGTTTCGAAAAACTTGCAAAATATCAGCCAAATCGGTTCAGATTTAGATATAGCTCCCATATATAACTTTCGCCCGATTTACACTCATTTGCCCACAGAGGCCAATTTTTTGCTCCGATTTAGTTGAAATTTTGCACAGGGAGTAGAATTAGCATTGTAGCTATGCGTGTCAAATTTGGTTGAAATCGGTTCGGATTTCGATATAGCTCCCATATATAGCTTTCGCCCGATTTACACTCAAATGACCACAGAAACCAATTTCTTGCTCCGATTTAGTTGAAATTTTGCACAGGTAGTGTGCCAAATTTGGTTGAAATCGGTTCAGATTTAGATATAGCTCCCATATATAGTTTTCGCCCGATTTACACTCATATGACCACAGAGGTCAATTTTTAACTCCGATTTAGTTGAAATTTTGCACAGGGAGTAGAATTATCATTGTAGATATACGTGCCAAATTTGGTTGAAATCGGTTCAGATTTAGATATATCTCTCATATATAGCTTTCGCCCGATTTACACTCATATTACCACAGAGGCCAATTTTTAACTCCGATTTAGTTGAAATTTTGCACAGGGAGTAGAATTAGCATTGTAGCTATGCGTGCCAAATTTGATTGAAATCGGTTCAGATTTAGATATAGCTTCCATATATATTTTTCGCCCGATATAGACTTATATGCACTAGGAGTACAATTAGCATTGTAGCTATGCGTGCCAAATTTGAAATTTGGACAAAAACCTTTACATATAGCACCCAACACATTTCACGGATTTGATATAATATCGAAAATGTGGATTTACAAAGTGGTGCAGGGTATAATATAGTCAGCCCCGCCCGAATTTAGACTTTCCTTACTTGTTTTTTATAAATATTTACAATATTTTATTTTTGTAAATATTTATAATATTTTATTAAAAAAAAAGATAAGTCATAACGCGAATGCTATTTCAATCATAAATAACTAATTCATCATGCATTATTGCAGATTTATCATATTCTTAAAAATGAAAATATATTTTTAATTGTAAACAATGATGACTAAATGTGCAAGTTTATTATTCATACGATCAGGGTGAAAATAGATATTAAGAATTAGTTTTTTATGAATAAAATATCCAGATGGAATTCAAATTTAATTTAAAATGTTTTAATCACAAAAATAATAATTAATTAGAAATAGAAAATACTTAATTGAAACTTAAATTGATTTCTTTGGCTTTTTTAATTAATTTCTTATTTGCTTTAATTAAAAATTTAATTGATTTTAATTATAAAACTTAATTTGTTATAGGATTTCTATATCCTCCACCATAGAGGATAGGGGGATATACTAGCTTTATCATTTGGGACCTCCCCCTTGCCCTACTTGTTGAAACTTGGAACAAAATTATGCGATTTGCTTGAAATTTTCATTGAATGTTGGGTTTGGCATCTAGACAAAAATCCGCTACATTATTTTTCGATATTTGGTCGGGGAGGGGGACCACCACTTTGCCCGACTGTTTTTTTACAGTGAAAACAAAACTAAACTCCCCCGACTAAAATTTTACGGAAAAAGTGGGTGAGGTTATGAAATTTATATCAGGTTCCTGATTTTTTAATAAAAATAAAAGAGCATAGGGAGACATCCGCTTCTCTTAAGTACATACAGAGAAACAATTAAACTTTAGGGAGTTACTTGAAATTTACAGAGTGGTTACGATATTAATAGTTGATACCTGATTTTGTGATATTTGGACGGAAGAGAGGCCGCCCGTTTAGGCCTATAATTTGCTTGACATTTTCTGGGACGTTTACAACAGATACGCTACATCACTTTTCGATAATTGGTCGGGGAGGAGGTCCTCCTCTAAAACTCCAAAAAAAATTCTTAAGTTTTCTTTAAATTTACAAAGGCAGTGGGGGAAGGTTATGAACGAAGAGGCAACCTTCCTTGCCCCACACTTGAAGGAAAGTTTTAAGAATTTTCAGGGAAGGTTAGAGGTGCTATTCACTACGGTGTTTGTCGATATTATTTCGGAGAAAGTGACGTCCCTTTAAAACATTAGAGCAAAATTTAAACATCTCCGATCTACTTGAAATTTACTGGGAACGTGGGAGGAGGTGATTAAATTTATACATGATTTTTAAAGTAGTATATGATTTTTTGATATCTGGTTGGGAAAGGGGAAAATTGAAATAAACTTTGTAGATTTACTTCGATAGAATTTATAGGGACCATTGAGTAGTTGTGAAATTAATATAGGGTACGTGATAGTCCGATATCAGGTCGGAGTGGAGCGAAGGTGGGGAGAGGGTTCCCTTTTGTCCGTTTTTATACCCTCCACCATAGGATGGGGGGTATATTAACTTTGTCATTCCGTTTGTAACACATCGAAATATTGCTCTAAGACCCCATAAAGTATATATATTCTGGGTCGTGGTGAAATTCTGAGTCGATCTGAGCATGTCCGTCCGTCCGTCCGTCCGTCCGTCTGTTGAAATCACGCTAACTTCCGAACGAAAGAAGCTATCGACTTGAAACTTGGCACAAGTAGTTGTTATTCATGTAGGTCAGATGGTATTGCAAATGGGCCAGATCGGTCCAGTTTTACGTATAGCCCCCACATAAACGGACCCCAAAATTTGGCTTGCGAGGCCTCTAAGAGAAGCAAATTTCATCCGATCCGGCTGAAATTTGGTACATGGTGTTAGTATATGGTCTCTAACAACAGTGCAAAAATTGGTCCATATCGGTCCATAATTATATATAGCCCCCATATAAACCGATCTCCCGATTTGGCTTGCGAGGCCTCTAAGAGAAGCAAATTTCATCCGATCCGGCTGAAATTTGGTACATGGTGTTAGTATATGGTCTCTAACAACCATGCAAAAATTGGTCCACATCGATCCATAATTATATATAGCCCCCATATAAACCGATCCCCCGATTTGGCTTGCGAGGCCTCTAAGAGAAGCAAATTTCATCCGATCCGGCTGAAATTTGGCACGTGGTGTTAATATATGGCCTCAAACTTCCATGCAAAAATTGGTCGAAATCGGTCCTTAATTATATATAGCCCCCATATAAACCGATCCCCAGATTTGACCTCCGGAGCCCCTTGGAAGATCAAAATTCATCCGATTCGGTTGAAATTTGGAACGTGATGTTAGTATATGGTATCCAACAACCATGCAGGAATTGGTTCATATCAGCCCATAATTATATATAGCATCCATATAAACCGATCCCCAGATTTGACCTCCGGTGCCTTTTGGAGAACCAAAATTCATCCGATCTGGTTGAAATTTGGTACGTGGTGGTAGTATATGATATTTAACAACCATGCCAAAAGTGGTCCATATCAGTCCATAATCATATATAGCCCCCATATAAACCGATCCCGAGATTTGGTTTTTGAGCCTATTGGAGGAGCAAATTTCATTCGAGTCAGTTGAAATTTGGTACATTGTGCTAGTATATGGCCGTTAACATCCATGTCTAACTAGGTCCATATCGGTCTATAGTTATATATAGCTCTCAGATAAATCGATCACCAATCACACAAAAATTGGTCCATATCAATAATTGTATATAGCCCCCATATAAGCGACCCCCATATTTCAATTCTGTCTCCCTACGTACCGTGCAAAAGTCCATATCGATTCGTAATTATTTGTAGACTTACCTACGCATACTTTTTTTTGTCTAATGTTTACCACGTATGGACTAACTCACAATTTAGAAAACGATTTAAGATACCACAACCCAAGTAATTCGATTGTGGATGACAGTCTTTCGTAGAAGTTTCTACGCAATCCATGGTGGAGGGTACATAAGATTCGGCCTGGCCGAACTTACGGCCGTTTATACTTGTTTCTTAAATTGAAAGTAGAGAGTTTTCCGTAAATGGGAACTCGGTACATAATTTTATGATTTTTGCACAGGCTTCTGCCAGACTTCTTTTTAGTAAAGAACTTAAATTTACATGGCAGCCAACGTAGAGGGTGCATCATTTTCCAACATTTTAGCAAATGTTAATGTGGTAAAATTTTTTACTACTTTTGATTTTTCCGATTTATTGGATGGGAAACAGTAATTCTTTGTATGTTATTATAATATAGTGCTTAATTTTCAGATGTGTTGAGGAGAAGGATACCTTTCCTTGACAAATCACACTTAAAATTCACAAGAAATATAGAAGATTGTCCAACTACTTGAAATATCACAATGGACTGAATAGTCTAAGTGAGCCTGAATCTTAATCGGTCTGCCACTTTAACCTAACTACTTGAACACATAACATTATTTAAAAAATTTGGAGCAAAGGGTACATCCTCTCCCCGACATTTTTTAAAACGAACCGTTTTACATATGCATATCCGTCGTATTTTTACCTATAAACGAAAAAGCAAGTAGTCCGATTTGTTTGAAAGAATTCAAATTTTTTCAGTATGAAGGATATGGTTGACTAAGTTAACGCAAAATGTTCCTACAAATACGCTTCGGAAGGCGCAGCGAAGCGGGCCGGGTTACGCTAGTTTTCTATAAAAAATAAAATGTTGACAAAATTATCTGAAGAATAAAATTCTGAGAAAAATTTACTCTAGAAATAAAATGTTGACAATATTTTCTATAGAAATAAAATGTAGACACAATTTTCTATAGAATTAAAATTTTAGCAAAGTTCTCTATAGAAATAAAATTTCGGCAAAACTTTCTATAGAAATTTAATTTTAATTTTCTATAATTTTTCTATAGAAATAAAATTTTGAAAATAATTTTCTAAAGAAATACAATTTTGACAAAAATTCTCTATAGAAATAAAATTTTGAAAATAATTTTCTAAAGAAATACAATTTTGACAAAAATTCTCTATAGAAATAAAATTTTGACAAAATGTTATTTCTATAGAAATAAAATTCTGACAAAATTTTCTATAGAAATTCAATTTTGACGAAATGTTCTATAGAAATAAAATTTAACAAAATTTTCAAAAGAAATAAAATTTTGACAAAATTTTCTATAGAAGTAATTCACCAATTCTACTAATGAAATTTTCGAAAACCAACCAATACCAACGAAAAAGTCGAAAGATCTACTTTGGTTGCGAATATGCAAATATTTCTATGGTAACTCAAACATTTTTCAAGTGCAAAAAATTATTTTCGAACAGGGATCATTTTTGACGCAACCATGTTATTTTTTCTAAAGTTAGCGTGATTTCAACTGACGGACGGACACGGCTACATCGGATCGATTATTGCTAATAGTAAAATTCCGAGTCGTTGCTTTATTGAGTTTCAAGGTAATATTTATGCGTTACAAACAGAATCACATAGTTGAGGTAATGAGTGTAAAATAGTCATAATAATGTTTTGATTAGTTAATGATATACGAATTTTATAACTTTACAATAAATTTAAGCTTGTCGCACTTTACGCCAAACTTTGGATGTCACACTACCAATCTTCTTCGATGCACCGCCAACATGTCGAACCTAGTACAATAATAGGAAATTTTAAGATTCGAAATTAAATATATCAACAACTTACAATGCCTTTTGAAACATACTTCAATGCAGGGATCGATTTTTCACCCAACGATGTGACTTTATGGGTAAAATTTTTTATAATACCAGAAGAATTTACCTAATATAAAATTTTACATAAACATGAAAAATAGTTACAAAAGAGGCGATTAAAATAAAGGGTGATTTGTTAAGAGCTTGATAACTTTTTTTTAAAAAAAACGCATAAAATTTGCAAAATCTCATCGGTTCTTTATTTGAAACGTTAGATTGGTCCATGACATTTACTTTTTGAAGATAATTTCATTTAAATGTTGACCGCGGCTGCGTCTTAGGTGGTCCATTCGGAAAGTCCAATTTTGGGCAACTTTTTCGAGCATTTCGGCCGGAATAGCCCGAATTTCTTCGGAAATGTTGTCTTCCAAAGCTGGAATAGTTGCTGGCTTATTTCTGTAGACTTTAGACTTGACGTAGCCCCACAAAAAATAGTCTAAAGGCGTCAAATCGCATGATCTTGGTGGCCAACTTACCGGTCCATTTCTTGAGATGAATTGTTCTCCGAAGTTTTCCCTCAAATTGGCCATAGAAATGGAATGTAGCGCCATCTTGTTGAAACCACATGTCAACCAAGTTCAGTTCTTCCATTTTTGGCAACAAAAAGTTTGTTAGCATCGAACGATAGCGATCGCCATTCACCGTAACGTTGCGTCCAACAGCATCTTTGAAAAAATACGGTCCAATGATTCCACCAGCGTACAAACCACACCAAACAGTGCATTTTTCGGGATGCATGGGCAGTTCTTGAACGGCTTCTGGTTGCTCTTCACTCCAAATGCGGCAATTTTGCTTATTTACGTAGCCATTCAACCAGAAATGAGCCTCATCGCTGAACAAAATTTGTCGATAAAAAAGCGGATTTTCTGCCAACTTTTCTAGGGCCCATTCACTGAAAATTCGACGTTGTGGCAGATCGTAAGTCTATTCATGATGAAATGTCAAAGCATACTGAGCATCTTTCTCTTTGACACCATGTCTGAAATCCCACGTGATCTGTCAAATACTAATGCATGAAAATCCTAACCTCAAAAGAATCACCCTTTATTACATACAACGCCGTCAGTTGCGGTGGCTATAATGGCTACAACTTCTCCTGCAACATCCGCTGTTTTTGACTGGGAAGAATTATTGAAAGATGTACGAATAGAAATATAGTAAAATTCTAATTTTTTTACATTTTAACTTACAAAACCTAAGGCTACACCAGTCAATGCTTCTACATCAGGATCGTTGCTAATGAGGGCCATGAGATCAGTTTAAATGGCAATCTTTTAAAACCCTCCTTGTTTAACGCTTGATAATCGAATGATTTATTTATGATAAAAGAAATGCAAACTTAAGGAAATTTAAATGGCGTAGACTATATTATCCAGACCATGTTGGTGGCGAAGCCAATATTATCCACACGATGTGTAGCGGATAAAATCTTTATCTTTGATTTTCTTCGGAAAACCTCAAGCTTAAAAATACAGTCGCATAACTATCAGCTATATTTGTGTCATCTACTCGTTCAAGGGATAACACCGGACGAAGTGCATACATATTTCCATAGTTTTATTTAAAAATAATAATTTATATAATAAATATTTTAAAATAATTTATAAATTATAAATATATATTAAAATAATTTATAATTAAATTTAATTAAGAAGATTCAAGATCATGATTAATTGAGTTATTGAAACGAAAACACCAGATACCAATCTAAACAAGCCTGACTATACACATGTTTCATCGCTGGCTTATTCGAATTTCCATAGCCTTTAGAGTGAAGATGATTCATTTTGGTAGCTTATTTTTTTATCATATTTCAATTAGTAAAATATTTTAAAAATTAAACCAACATTTTCTTTCATGGTGTATTCACTTTTTTCGGGTTTACTTACCACACCTAAGAAATGAAAATAAAAATACATTTTTGATTTTATTTTTAATTTTATTCAGAATCCTTCATTAATCTTTCAACTACAATTTAATTGTATTCATTTCATATTATTTAATTTTCTAATATATATATATATAATTGTATTTCTTTTTTTTATTTTGTATTTCAAATTGGATGGGTTGAATATAACGGACGTTTAACCATAGTTTTGTAGTAAACAAATTCAAAAAATATTTTCATATAACAAAAAAAAACATATTTTTAACAATAGTAGTAGAAACTAGTCACCAAAATTTATTTTAAATTTGCCATCATTTTGTAAAAAAATAATACTGGTTACATAACATTTATTCTAGCCAATATAACATACATACATATGGAGCACAGATTTATTTCAATTGCAAAATCGTATGCTATCAATTTGTATTGTAATGTTATCAATTTCTTCTCTGTGTATATATGTAATAGGAATACCACATACTGAAAATAATAAAATTTTGACAAAATTTTCTAGAAAAATAAAATTTTTATAAAAATTTCCATAGAAATAAAATTTCGATAACATTTTCTTTAGAAAAAAATTGTATATAAATAAAATGTTGTTAAATTTTCTATAGAAATATAATTTTCACAAAATTTTCTATAGAAACAAAAATTTGATAAAACTTTCTACAGAAATAAAATTAAGACAAAATGTTCTATAAAAAAAAATTTTTACAAAATTTTCTATAAAAATAAAATGTTGACAAAATTTTCTATAGAAATAAAATTTTGACAAATTTTCTATAGAAATAAAATTTTGCGAAAATTTTCTATAGAAATAAAATTTTGACAAAATTTTCTATAGAAATAAAATTTTGACAAATTTTCTATAGAAATAAAATTTTGCGAAAATTTTCTATAAAATAAAATTTTGAGAAAATTTGCTATAGAAATGAAATTTTGAGAAAATTTGCTATAGAAATAAAATTTTGACATAATTTTCTATAGAAATAAAATTTTGGCAAAATTTTCTACAGAAATAACATTTGTACAAAATTTTCTACTGATATAAAATTTTGACAAAATTTTCTATTGAAAAAAAATTTTGACAAAATTTTCTATACAAATAAAATTTTGACAAAATTTTCTATAGAAATAAAATGTTGACAAAATTTTCTATAGAAATAAAATTTTGCGAAAATTTTCTATAGAAATAAAATTTTACGAAAATTTTCTATAGAAATAAAATTTTGACAAATTTTTTATAGAAATAAAATTTTATCAAAATTTGCTATAGAAATAACATAAGAAGATAACATTCTCTTCAGAAAGAAAAATTTGAAAAATTTTTATAAAAATAAAATTTTAACAAATTTTCTATAGAAATAAAATTTTGTCAAAATTTTCTTTAGAAATAATATTTTATTTGTTGTTTTGATCTCAGCTTTGCGTTGACTAAATTACAAGAGTAGCTTAACCAACAGAGGAACAGAATGTTTGCCAAATTTATTTGAGCAAAGCCCTAGAGACTGCAAGATGGATAGATGGACGCACGTTTTGGAATTACCACATTCCAACTGCACTCAAATTGATGATTTGACATTGGCAAAGGTAAAGATTTATTTAGGCAAAAGCCGACTATCATAAACCTTTTCTTGGAAGGTTCAAGTAGAGGATGCTAATAAGGAATGTGGTAATTCCGAAACATGCGTCCATCCACCCATCTTGCAGTCTATAGGGCTTTTAAGCTACGCTTGTAGATTAGTCAACGCAATGGTTTTAAGCTGATATCAAAACAACAAATAGGATTGAAGAACAAATCAACAATAAAAAACGAAATAATATTCTGACAAAATGTTTTATAGCAATAAAATGTTGACAAAAATTTCTATAGGGATACAATTTTGGCAAAATTTAATATAGAAATAAAATTTTGACAAAATTTTCCATAAAAATAAAATTTTGACAAAAATTTCTATAGAAATAAAATTTTGACAACATTTTCTATAGAAATAATATATTGACAAAATTTTCTATAGAAATAAAATTTTGACAAAATTTTCTATAGAAATAAAATTTTGACAAAATTTTCTATTGAAATAAAAATTTGACAAAATTTTCTATAGAAATAAAATTTTGACAAAATTTTCTATAAAAATAAAAATTTTGACAAAATTTTCGATAGAAATAAAATTTTGTCAAAATTTTCTATAGAAATAAAATTTTGACATAATTTTCTATAGAAATAAAATTTTGACAAAGAAATAAAATGTTGACAAAATTGTTTTACAGAAATAAAATTTTGACAAAATTTTCTATAGAAATAACATTTGTACAAAATTTTCTATTGAAATAAAATTTTGACAAAATTTTCTATTGAAATAAAATTTTGACAAAATTTTCTATAGAAATAAAATTTTGACAAAAATTTCATTCTAGACATAAAATTATGACAAAATTTTCTATAGAAATAAAATTTTGACAAGATTTTCTATAGAAATAAAATTTTTAAAAAACAACAAATAGGATTGAAAAACAAATCAACAACAAAAAACGAAATAATATTCTGACAAAATGTTTTATAGCAATAAAACGTTGACAAAAATTTCTATAGGGATACAATTTTGGCAAAATTTAATATAGAAATAAAATGTTGACAAAATTTATTGTAGAAAAAAATTTTGACAAAATTTTCTATAGAAATAAAATTTTGACAAAATTTTCTATAGAAATAAAATTTTGATAAAATTTTCTATAGAAATAAAATGTTGACAAAATGTTCTATAGAAATAAAATTTTGACAAAATTTTATACAGAAATTAATTTTTTTCTATAGAAATACAATTTTGACAAAATTTTATATAGAAATAAAATTTTGAGACAATTTTCTATAGAAATAAAGTTTTGACAAATTGTTCTATTCAAAAAAATGTTTATGTTTGTTTGTATGTTCCGGGTAAGTGCGGAAACGACTGAGTGGATTTACTTGAAACTTTCAGAGATCGTAGGGGGTGCTCATGTGCTGAAAATAGGTAACCTAATTTTTTTGGTATCTGGCCTAGCACGACTTTTTGAAAATTGGAACAAATTATCCGATTTGCTTGAAATTTTCAGGTGAGATTGGAAGGGGCGTCTAGACAACGAACGGCTACTTTATTTTTCGATATTTGGTCGGGGAGTGGGGCCTCCCCTTTGCCCGACTTTTTTTTACATTACAGTGAAAAGAAAACTAAAATTCTCCGATTGAAATTTTATGGAAAAACAGGGTGAGATTATGAAATTTATATAAGGTTTCCGATTTTTTAAGATTTTGTCGGGGATAAAAGGGTATAGGGAGACATCCGCTTCTCCTTAAGTACATACAGAGAAACAATTAAACTCTTCCAATTTACGTGAAATTTACAGAGCACGTGCGGGAAGGTTACGAAATTAATATTGGCCCTTTGGTCTTTTGAAAATTTGGCTTATAATTTGCTTGATATATTCTGGGACGTCTACGCAAGATACGCTACATCACTTTTCGATATTTGGTTGCGGAAAATTCTCAAGTTTTCTTGAAATTTACAAAGGCTGTCGGGGAAGGTTATGCAATCAATATGATGTACCTGATTTTTGGGTTTTGGACGGAAAGGGAACCTTCTCCTTGCCCCACACTTGAAGGAAAGCTTCTAGATTTTCTTGGAATTTTCAGGGAAGTTTGAGGGTGCTATCCATTTCTGTGTTTGTCGATATTTTTTTCGGGGAAAGTGACGTCCCTTTAAAAAAACTAGAGCAAAATTAACCAGGGAACACGGGGGGAGGTGATTAAATTAATACAGGGTACATGATTTTTCGATATCTGGTTGGGAAAGCGGAAAACTTTGTCGATTTATTTGGAATTTATAGGGACCGTTGGATAGATTGTGAAATTAATGTAGGTTACGTGATTTTTCGATATCAGGTCACCCGTTTTGTCCGATTTTTTGAAAATTAAAAATAGAGGATTGTTCTCGGTCCATAATTTTATGATTTTTGCACAGGCTTCTGCCAGACATTTTTAAACTAATGGCGATTTCTATTGGGAACAAAGGTGCAATATTCTCGAAATTGATTGCCAAATATGAAGGACACTGTCATAGATTTTGGATCCTGTATCCCTCACAATATTATGAATTAATAAAAACTTTTGAATGGCACTATCTATCATTTGAGTGAAAATGTATTGAGGGAAATAGTAGTGTAACACCAGGTCAACATATTTTTGGCGAAACGAAAACGCCTTAAGTAACGAAGAGGGTGCATCATTTTCCGATATATGTTCAAGTTAATATAGGATACGTGATTTTTCGATACCGGGAAAGACATGTTTTCCATGTCCAACATTTTAACAAATGGTAATGTAGTAAATTTTTCAAGTACTCGTACTTTTGATTTTTCCTATTTATTGGACGGGAAACAGTGATTCTACGTATGTTGTTGAAATAGAATTCTTAAATTTCCGATATGTTGAGGAGAAGGATACTTCTCCTTGACAAACCACACAGGAAATGTAGACGACTGTCCAACTACTTGAATACAAAACATAATTTTAAAAAATTGCTGGAAAGGGAACATACTCTCGCCGACGTTTGTTAAGACGGACCATTTTACATCTGCATATTCGCGGTATTTCTGTATATAAACGAAATAATTCAAATTTTTCGAATTTGTTTTCAGCTCGAAGGATGATGGCTGACTAAGTTAACGCAAAATGTTCCTACAAATATGCTTCGGAAGGTCCAGCGAAGCTGGCTGGGTTACGCTAGTTTTCTATAAAAAATAAAATTTCTATAGAGATAAAATTTTGATAAAAATTTTCTATACACGGATGAAAAAGACTGTTTTTCATATGTTTGGCTATAAACATTATATGTTTGGAACACAAATTTTTAAACACAATATTTTCATATAATGTTCATAAACTAGCATAACATGTTTGGGACATATATGTTAATATGTTAGAACATATTATGTTTGGGACATAAAATGTTTGTAAATATAATATGCTTGGATGCAAACATATATTAATTTAGAAACAGCCTATAAACATATATGTGTTTAGTAGCTTGGAGCGCTATTTAACAGGGAGCGATATTGAATTAAGTTGGTGGTTGTTGCTTGTTATTACAAAATTAACATTTTATTTTTCCTTGGGCAATTGATCAGCTACTTCTTTGATCCTTACAAACTGTGTGGTCCGCTGTTCGAATCCCCGTCCGGCAAAAGGTAAAATTAAAATAAAAAAAATCATACAATTGAATAATTTCTTCTACAATGTTTGTATTACAGAAAAAGGTGCTAAGAACTAAAAAATCTCGTGGAAGTGAGAAAGATGTGGGGGAATATACAATTGGGCAGAAACTAAATTTTGAGCATTTAGGTCGAAAACCTATGTTGTTAGCACCTATATTACCTGTTTATTTTCATAATTCATTATGATTGTAAATATATAAATATATAAATAAAATTTTGAGCACAAAATAGTTTGGGAGAATTTTTTTTAAGCATATAATATTTTTGGGTGCGAAATGCTTCCAAACATATTATATGTTCACATAATAACATATTGTTTTTTGGAAGACAACATTATTGAATTTGGATGCAAAAATACAAAATGTTTGGAACTTAGACTACCCAAACATATATTGTTTAGACCAAGATGCTTTCAAACATATTATATATTGGAAGAGATCAAACATATAAATGTTTGGGCAATACCCAAAAATGTATATGCTTGAAGCAAAATATGTTTGGGAGTATATGTTACAGAAGCGATTTTTTGTGAGCGTGTACAAATAAATTTTTTACAAAATTTCCTATAGAAATAAAATTTTGACAAAATTTTCGGTAGAAATAAAAATGTTGACAAAATTTCATATAGAAATAAAATTTGGACAAAATTTTTGGTAGAAATAAAAATTTTACAAAATTTTCTATACAAATAAAATTTTGACAAAATTTTATATAGAAATAAAATTTTGACAAAATTTTCTATAGAAATAAAACTTTGGCAAATTTTTCTATAGAAATAAAATTTTGACAAATTTTTCGGTAGAAATAAAAATTTTACAAAATTTTCTATAGAAATAAAATTTTGTATAGAAATAAAATCTTGATAAAATTTTCTATAGAAATACAATTTTGATAAAATTTTCTATAGAAAGACAATTTTGACAAAATTTTCTATAGAAATAACATTTTCACAAAATTTTCTATAGAAATAAAATTTTGACAAAATTTTCGGCGGAAATAAAAATTTGACAACATTTTTTATAGAATTAAAAATTGAACAAAATTTTCGGTAGAAATAACAATTTTACAAAATTTTCTATACAAATAAAATTTTGACAAAATTTTATATAGAAATAAAATTTTGACAAAATTTTCTATAGAAATAAAATTTTGACAAATTTTTCGGTAGAAATAAAAATTTTACAAAATTTTCTATAGAAATAAAATTTTGATAAAATTTTCTATAGAAATAAAATCTTGATAAAATAAAAATAAAATCTTGATAAAATCTTGATACAATTTTCTATAGAAATACAATTTTGACAAAATTTTGACAAAATTTTCTATAGAAATAAAATTTTGACAAAATTTTCGGCAGAAATAAAAATTTGACAAAATTTTTTATAGAAATAAAAATTGGACAAAATTTTCGGTAGAAATAAAAATTTTACAAAATTTTCTATAGAAATAAAATTTTGACAAATTTTATATAGAAATGATATTTTGACAAAATTTTCTATAGAAATAAAATTTTGACAAATTTTTCGGTAGAAATAAAATTTTTACAAAATTTTCTATAGAAATAAAATTTTGATAAAATTTTCTATAGAAATAAAATCTTGATAAAATTTTCTATGGAAATAAAATCTTTATAAAATTTTCTATAGAAATACAATTTTGACAAAATTTTCTATAGAAATAACATTTTCACAAAATTTTCTATAGAATACAATTTTGACAAAATTTTCGGCAGAAATAAAAATTTGACAAAGAGATAAAATTTTGATAAAAATTTAATATAAAAATAAAATGTTGACAAAATTTTCTATAGAAATAAAATTTTGACAAAATTTTCTATAGAAATAAAATTTTGACAAAATTTTCTATAGAAATAAAATTTTGACAAAATTTTCTATAGAAATAAAATTTTGACAAATTTTTCGGTAGAAATAAAAATTTTACAAAATTTTCTATAGAAATAAAATTTTGACAAAATTTTATATAGAAATAAAATTTTTACAAAATTTTCTTAGAAATAAAATTTTGACAAATTTTTCGGTAGAAATAAAAATTTTAAAAAATTTTTTGACAAAATTTTCAGCAGAAATAAAAATTTGACAAAATTTTTTATAGAAATAAAAATTGGACAAAATTTTCGGTAGAAATAAAAATTTTACAAAATTTTCTATACAAATAAAATTTTGACAAATTTTATATAGAAATAAAATTTTGACAAAATTTTCTATAGAAATAAAATTGCGACAAAATTTTCTATAGAAATAAAATTTTGACAAATTTTTCGGTAGAAATAAAATTTTTACAAAATTTTCTATAGAAATAAAATTTTGATAAAATTTTCTATAGAAATAAAATCTTGATAAAATTTTCTATAGAAATAAAATCTTGATAAAATTTTCTATAGAAATACAATTTTGACAAAATTTTCTATAGAAATAACATTTTCACAAAATTTTCTATAGAATACAATTTTGACAAAATTTTCTATAGAAATAAAATTTTGACAAAATTTTCGGCAGAAATAAAAATTTGACAAAATTTTTTATAGAAATAAAAATTGGACAAAATTTTCGGTAGAAAAAAATTTACAAAATTTTCTATACAAATAAAATTTTGACAAAATTTTATATAGAAATAAAATTTTGACAAAATTTTCGGCAAAAATAAAAATTGGACAAAATTTTCGGTAGAAATAAAAATTTTACGAAATTTTCTATAGAACATAGCTATAGTGAGTAGCATATATTAAAATCAACTCTGGTGATTAATTTCCTATGGGTCGTTCACACACAAAGATTACGAGCATAGCAATAAACTAAAAATCATTATTTTATCTTTGCTTATGAAATATTATATCATCAAATTATTATAAAATACGTAACAAATAAATATATAAACACTGGAACAACATATTATAAAAATAATTATAACACAGTTTTATGCTTAAGATAGGAACTTAAAATTATTTTTTGTGGATTATAAACTATAGCTGTGATATAACAAAAATAAGTAAATAGGTTATATTTTCAAATTCTGATTTTCTATTATTCTATTACAAATAGGTAAAAATATAAGTATTTGATTTTTTTTTTTTAATGAAATTATATCAATTAAAAATGTGTTGTGTATTTTATGTATAAATTTATAAAACTTAATTTTATAGAGTCATGTTAGCTTTTGGTTGAATTGTTAGTTTGGTGAGGCTTTCTCAAAAAGATAGTAATTTTTTGCTTGATGGAGAATATGTAGACTATGTTGGGATAAAAACTTGAGAAGCTTCATAAAAATCAGAGTCAAAAATCCAATAAAATAGAATTCCAACATATGATCCACACTTTTATATCATATTGGAATTGTGGCAGTCATTGGCCCACAATGTTTATTTAAGGGTCCCACACACTTGCCAAATAATCCCCAAAGAAAATGTTTGTCCAAAAATTTAAGCAAATATAATTTTAATTAATTTTAAATTATATTTCATAGATTTTTAAATAACTTAAGAAATTAACTAACTAATTCTTTAAAAATTCGACTATCAATTTTCCAGTCGTCAGTTTTTTCTGCATCATATTCTCCCCTAGCAAAAACTTACACCTTTTTGTGTAAGTATAGTGTTTTTTGTTTTACGTATGCAGTTTTAATTTAATTTTGATTTTAAATAGCTATCTATTGCAATAGCATTTTCATTTGCAAAAAATTCGAGTGTTATAATCTGTAGTTAGTTTCATTACATTTTAAGCTCCAAAAAAGTATCCCTAGCATAGTGTGTTTCTTGTAGGGGAATATAAAATTCGCCCTATGCAAAAAAAGAAAATCCTCCCAACGATTTAACTGTAATATTTATGTCCCAAGTGTCTCCTGTTAGACAGTCTATTTTATGGTAGATTTATAAAATTTCCATTTCGCTTACGACGATGTGGTACATTTTTTAGAACGCCTTCTTGAATTGCCAGGACATCCGGAGGCACTCAATAGATGAAGTTTCCATCCCCCATCCAAAGGTAAATGGACATCATCATGGCACAAGGGGCAACGGGCAGCACCCGTTTTCAATTCTGAAAAAATGAAATAAAAAATTTTATTAATAATTAGGAAGGATAAACATTTTTGAGGCCTACCCCAATTATTTAAAAATCTCTAAAAGTTCTAAAATCATGATTTTTGAATTATGGCCAAATAGCCATATCAAAATAAAAACTATTTGACCTGTCAAAGTGTGAAAAGAAATATAAAACTAGAATCTAAAATAACATCAGCTATAGTTTTTGTATGATTATCCATTTACTAAAGACGTACAATAGAAAAATGATCTAAAACTTGCGTATTTTTGGTTGATTTTTAAAGAAGTTTATAAAAGAGCATTTTAGAACCCGCCAATATTTATAGCGTATTTAGATTATAGCCTCTACTTTAAAATAACAATGCAAAATAAATCGAAGTTAAGTAGGGATTGAAAGTTCAATGTCGTTTTTGAATGTCCTCTCTAGTAAATATCGGTGATCAAAGGGTTAATGACACAAACTGTATTAGAAAAAAAGTTGTATGCCAATTTAAGTACGGTACCATAGGATACGGGAGATTATTAAATTTATCATTTCGTTTGTAAGCCATCCAAAATGTTGGTTTCAGATGTCCGTCCGTCTGTTGAATTCATACTAACTTCCGAATAAAACAAGCTATCGACTTGAAACATGGCACAAGTAGTTGTTATTGATTTAGGTCGAACGATATTGCAAATATAGTGCCCGTATAAACCGACTCCCAGACACGGTTGCCACAGTTGGAAGAATTCTACCAATAATGGTAGATTTTGTACTTGATGTTTTCGTAGTTTTTGCATAATATTCCTCCCCAATTAAGAAGAACTTTACACATTGTCTATAGAAATAAAATTTTGACAATATTTTCTATAGAAATACAATTTGGACAAAATTTTCTATAGAAATAAAATTTTGACAATTTTTTCTGTAGAAATAAAATTTGGACAAAATTTTCAATAGAAATAAAATTTTGACAAAATTTTCTATAGAAATAAAATTTTGACAAAATTTTCTATAGAAATAAAAATTTGACAAAATTTTCTATAGAAATAAAAATTTGACAAAATTTTCTATAGAAATAAAAATTTGACAAAATTTTCTATAGAAATAAAATTTTTACAAAATTTTCTATACAATATACAATTTTGACAAAAATTTTTATAGAAATAAAATTTTGACAAAATTTTCTATAGAAATACAATTTTGACAAAAAATTTTATAGAAATAAAATTTTGACAAAATTTTGTATAGAAATAAAATTTTAGCTAAATTTCTATAGAAATAAAATTTTGACAAAATTTTTTAAAGAAATAAAATTTTGACAAAATTTTCTATAGAAATAAAATTTTGACAAAACTTTCTATAGAAATACAATTTTGACAAAAAATTTTATAGAAATAAAATTTTGACAAAAATTTTATAGAAATAAAATTTTGACAAAATCTATAGAAATACAATTTTGACAAAATTTTCTATAGAAATAAAATTTTGACAAAACTTTCTATAGAAATACAATTTTGACAAAAATTTTTATAGAAATACAATTTTGACAAAATTTTCTATAGAAATAAAATTTTAGCTAAATTTTCTATAGAAATAAAATTTTAGCTAAATTTTCTATAGAAATAAAATTTTGACAAAATTTTTTAAAGAAATAAATTTTTGACAAAATTTTCTATAGAAATAAAATGTTGACAAAATTTTTCTATAGAAATAAAATTTTGACAAACATTTTTATAGAAATAAAATTATGACAAAATTTTCTATAAGGCGAACGCCGAGTCTTAACTATTTTCTTTCCGCCGTATATAATGGTTATTTCTAATGTAAATTACCTCTGCAATAGTCTTCCATTTGATGTAAGTCATAAAGTTGTTTATGCACAGATTCCGTGCAACGTTCACACATTATGTAATTATCCTTTACTTCACATTCCTCTGAAAAGGACGAAACATTCTCTGATTAGAAAAAAAACTAGTTTCAAAAATTTGAGTTTTAAGACTCACTTGTCAAATGGTAATTTAAAGCAGCCACCTCCAATACCTGACTACACTGGGGACATTTTGTGAGAAAGGGACATGACTTCCAATAGTGACGATCCAACTGAGATTGATCACCGTTTTGTGAGGACCAATCACAAAAGGGACAACATCTGAAACGAAAGAATACTGCAAAGTCAACTACTACTCAAGCAGTTCGAAACCTTAGAACTTACATCACATCAGTGGTTTCTTCAAATGATTCTGAATTTGAGTTCGAATTGGAATTCTTTCGGGAACTACTGGCTGATATCATTGAGCGTTTTAGTAATTCATTATATTGCTGTTTGCCATTACATTTGGCATTATCACGTCCTGCATAACCATTACTAGTTCCGGGATTATTGCCTACTTGTGCCAAAGTTTGACCGCTTCGACTCTTTAGTATACGCGTCTCAGATCTCCTCATAGGACTTGATTGTGAGTCTGGTGATTTGCAAGAGAATCCATAAGGACTGGCACGACTATCCGAACTACCACCACTGGCCCCACCGCCCAATTGTAAGTGTTCCACTGTACTTCGGTTCGATGGAGGTGATTGAGGGTCACTGGAACTATGACCCGCTGCATATTTATTGGCCTCTAGCATTTCTGTCTTACGCTCCAGATCCAGTTTATCGAACTCCGTAAATAGTTGGCGATACAAAAGATTACGTCGCGTTATATCATCATCGGGCGGTAGCTGCTTACGCACAAGACGTGGATTTACTTTGTATACGAGCAAAAGTATCCTTTCGGCTACTTTACGCACCGGCTCCGCGGGATGATGTATACCCGAACAGCCGCATTCCGAGAGGGCACGACATGTTAAACCGCTGTGCTTGTCGGTGCTGATGCCTTGACTGAGCACCAATTGTTCCAACATTTGCATGCGGCTCAAGGCCAATCGTGGATGGGTGCCAGAACTCACTGTCCTCGATAGAGCGGGAGCCACTAAATGCTGTTCCGCCACTTCAGGACAAGAGGCCATACTCAAAATAGTGTGCTGGGCCATGGTGTGTATACGGGCCGATGGATCACCCGACTTGGCCAAAAGTTCTGGCAGCAAACGATCTACACAACGAGCCACCTCGCTTTGTGACACCCGTCCGGGTACATATTCCAAAAATAGAACTCTCACCGTTTCGGTGGCTTGATTGAATACAGAGTAAACAGCATCCCGCACCGATCTATGCAACAGGAAGGCAGCACTACGGGCCACTTTATTGGGTCCAGCTGTACTTTCAGTGTTTGCATTATTTGGCGTTTCTGTTTCTTGACCTTTAAGAAAATTCCGCAGACGAACGAGGCCATCTTCACGATCTTGAAATTGCCGTGAGTAGAATTGTTCAACCTGAAATGAAAGCGAATTAAAATGAATTTAGTTAATAATATGACGGAGACATTATTCGAGGCATAGGGTATAAGGGATAACAGAAGATATGATGAACAGTGGTGTTAGATATGGTTCAATTTACAAGCGGATAATTATTTTTTCTTTTCTCCACTCGAAGTTAGCCCAAATTGAGTTATCTCCTCCGTCAAATCTATATCGAGGACTATGATAATGTCCTGAGTCCCTGTCAACTGCACAGAAAAAAAAGTGTCTTGTAAATTTCAGGACCAGTTTAACTTTCACATAGTTCAACAAATTTACTGTAATATAGTTCATTTCTCGTAACCACAACGAAAATTAACTTAGCTAAAGGAAAACTTATAAAAATTCAGTAAATGTTTTTTAGTTCACTAACTACGAAATGGGAAGGATTTTTCCTTAAATAAATTTCCAACACAGTAGTTAATGCATCCTTGATTCTATTATAAAAATACATGGACAATATAAAAATCTTACTACGAAATGTGGACAATTTACTAAGAAAAAATTTTGTATGGAAAAAATTTTTTGTAGTAAAAATTAACTTAACGACATTACCGAATCGCACGTTGGCTACCTACAGATTATTTCCCTTTTTATTATATGTTGGAGTGTTTTTACTCACATTGAAAATTTTAGATAAAGTAGAATAAAAAGTAGTTAATATAATCCTTGACGGGTGTATATAATTTTTTATAGATTCCTCATAGATTTGGTATATATTTTACCTTAACTTATAGATAGAATTCCAACTAATCAATAAACGTGTTACTGGAAAATGTGAGTGCATCATGTGAGGGAGTTTTTAGAGACATTTTGTGTATATCTCGTACGATTGTTTGTGTTTGTTATTGCGGCATTTATGCTGTTGTTGGTTGTTTTGATTCTAGAGACAATGGAATGTTCCTTTTGTGTTGTTGGTATCTTTTGTGGTGAGAGGTGTTTTCTTGCAATAGCGAGATCAGAAAGGGATCGTGTGTGTGTGTGGAGTTGTTTTTCTTTACGTCAGGTATGTATCCTTTATGACTATTTGTGTCTTTGAGTTTTATTGCTGCATTCAGTTCTGTTGATGTATTTATGAAGTGCACACGTGGATTTAATTTTGCAAAATTGTACGTGCGGTATTGGTGTGTATTAATGAAAATACATTTATTTCGAAACTGAGAAGTGAATGATGTGATGTTAGAGAAAGCAAAAACGCTTTTTATTGATAAAAAAAACAAATAACAGATTAAGGAACTGTATATTTCTGTTAATAGTTTAAAATTAATGCGGATTTTTAATTGATTTACATAACAAATATACAACATCAGTGATAATAGGATAATCTATATTTATTCTACATTTGGATCACAGGTTGGAGATGCAACCAGTTTTTTGAATCTATATTTTTTATGTTACAGCAATTCCTACATATGAGTACTAAGTTCGAGTTTAGCCGCTAAAATTAAAAATAAATCACTAAGAAAAGTATAAAATTATACGTCTTCGATACAAATTTAAATATAACTTGATGCAGAATAGCCCAAACCAAATTTTTTATAAAGATTATTTTTTTATAATGGATTATTAGAAAACTTATCATGAAAATTTCGATTTTAGCCGCTAAACTCGAACTAAAATACTAAATGCTATACTGAAAAGTGGAAATTATGCCTAATTTTATAATATTTTTTATTTCAAATATATTCTGTGAATAATTTCAAAAAACGTCCCATTAGTCCATGGATATGATTCCTACTGGATGGATTTTTCAATGTGGTAAGTTTTTCTATAAACGGTATTTTGTCCGTTTTTGATAAAACCAAAATTTCAATTTAATAAAAATAATTATTTTCACTTGCAGGTAGACAGGTCTTGTAATGGTATTTTTTTTTTTTTGTTTTTTGAATACTCTTACTGTTTAATGCTAATTAAGCTGAAATCCTTATTGGCTCTAGGAAATACTCTTGAAAACCGTGAGTTAAAAATCAATATGAACGATAGAATTTGATAATATTTTTCTTATATTTTGTATAACTTTGCAATTTCAGATGCTTATAAGACAAATCCGCCCAATAAAAGTTAGACAAAATCGATGAAATTGGACAATAATTCAGGGAATATAGAAACGTATGCCATATATATCTTCCATATGGATAGAAAACATGGAAATTTAAATTAATTAGTTTAGTCCTAATAACATAGAATAGTACTCTTTTGAAGAAGCAATTACTAACTACCGACAAGTAACTGCATCCAACGAACTAATACAAATATTTCCTTTATTGTAAATCATAACCCATAGTTTTGTGTAATATAATAATAATTTTTTGAAATAAAATACTGGTGGTTATAGAAAATTGACTTGTTTTGAAAAAAAAATTTTTAGTTGTATAGAGGCTTGTTGTACCTTTGATTCCTCAATTTCTCTACTTTTTTGAAAATTATACCGACAAACAGTTTATTTCAAACCAATTTCTTAATACAGGTTTCCCAAAAAATTGTTAATTTTTCCGGATAGCAGGAATATTTTGAATGAGTTTAACTATATTCTTCCCACAGCATAGTAATAATGCACTAAAATACGATGCAATACATGAACTAATTTATAAGAAAATCATAAACTTATCTAGATGAAAAAAATCTTTGGCGCCAAATCATGGTCATTCTTACTATGGTTTAGTTCATTTTTCATAAAAAATAGTAAACTTTTTTTTCGGTGTGGCAACACATATTAAACAAGTATATACGGACTTAAGTTCGGCCGGGCCGAATCTTAAATATCCATCACCATGAATCAAAAAATATAATTGTTTCCTTACACCGAAACAAATCCGTAGCTATAATATCGCTGAATTTAAGTTATTTTTATTGGAAAAAAAATTATTTGTTTGTACTAAAGTTTTATTATTTTTTACGAAATTTTCCACAGATTAATGAAATCTTCCTTTTTTTTAAGTATGTCTCAAACATTTTATGAACTAAACGTGGGTATAAAGTTCAATGACCGTGCACATAAGTTCATTATGAACTAAAGCAAAAGAACGATTCCCAAAAAGTGGTCATTTTTTGGCGCCAATGATTTAGAAAACTCTTCGTCAGGTTACTTGAAAATACATGTGTAGAATCTCAGGTGGATTTGATGACAGATACTCTGCCAAGCAAACATATATACCAACATAGAAATCGGGAGACTTGACACATGGGCCGACCCACACCATATTCGCTACACCTATTTATGGCCGGAAATACCTCTAAATTTTGAATTTCCGGCAAATGGGATAAGGTTGGTTTAGGTTAGGTGGCAGCCCGATGTATCAGGTTCACTTAGACTATTCAGTCCATTGTGATACCACATTGGTGAACTTCTCTCTTATCACTGAGTGCTGCCCGATTCCATGTTAAGCTCAATGACAAGGGACCTCCTTTTTATAGCCGAGTCCGAACGCCGTTCCACATTGCAGTGAAACCACTTAGAGAAGCTTTGAAACCCTCAGAAATGTCACCAGCATTACTGAGGTGGGATAATCCACCGCTGAAAAAACTTTTTGGTATTCGGTCGAAGCAGGAATCGAACCCACGACCATGTGTATGCAAGGCGGGCATGCTAACCATTGCACCATGGTGGGATAAAAATTGGGGTGTTTCGAAGTAAAATCGGGAGATCAGTCTACTTGTGGGGTATATCAAAATTGATCGATACGCCCCATATTCAGCTCTTGATTTTGAATTTCAGGCAAATCGCATAAAAATTGGGATGTCTACACTACTTAGGAGCTCAACTCTGGAGATCGGTCCACATGATATAAATACAAAAACATGAACCACCATATTCGGCGTACTTATGCGTAGACCCAAAATATCTCCAGAGTTGATTGATTGAAGGTAAATCGGATAAAATTTGCTATGTCTAGAAGCCCAAGAAGTCACATCGGGCGATCGGGATATATGGGGGCCATACAAAATCGTGCATATCAAAACCCGGACCGATATAGCCCATCTTCGAACTAGACCTGCGTGCAGATAAAAGACGAATATGCACCAAATTTCAGGACGATAGGACGACTGTAGCGTGATTACAACAGACAGACAGCCAGACGGACATGCTTATATCGTCTTACAATTTCTCCCTGATCAAGAATATATATACTTTATACAGTCGGAAATCGATATTTCGAAGTGTTACAAACGGAATGACAAATTTGTTATACCCCCATAACCATCCTATTGGGTTTGGTATAAAAATGAGCTTGGACTATTGCTATTGAAATTCCAAAACGTGTAACAGCTAACCAAATCTAGATTGGAAAGAGCCAAGGATTTCCTTCGTAGGAACGAAATTGTTCTGTTATATATTTTTTATAGAAATAAAATTTTGACAAAATTTTCCATTGAAATAAAACTTTGACAAAATTTTCTATAGAAATAAAATTTTGACAAAATTTTCTATAGAAATAAAATTTTGATCAAATTTTCTATAGAAATAAAATTTTGACAAAATTTTCTATAGAAATAAAATTTTGACAAAATTTTCTATAGAAATAAAATTTGGATAAAATTTTTTATAGAAATAAAATTCTGACAACTTTTTTTTAGAAATTAAAATTTTGACAAAATTTTCTATAGAAATAAAATTTTGACAAAATTCTCTATAGAAATAAAATTTTGACAAAATTCTCTATAGAAATAAAATTTTAACAAAATTTTCTATAGAAATAAAATTTTGACAAAATTTTCTATAAAAATAAAATTTTGACAAAATTTTCTATAGGAATAAAATTTTAACAAAATTTTCAATATAAATAAAATTTTGACAAAATTTTCTATAGAAATAAAATTTGAATAAAATTTTCTATAGAAATAAAATTTTTACAAAATTTTCTATAGAAATAAAATTTTGACAAATTTTCTATAGAAATAAAATTTGGATAAAATTTTCTATAGGAATAAAATTTTGACAAAATTTTCTATAGAACTAAAATTTTAACAAAATTTTCTATAGAAATAAAATTTTGACAAAATTCTCTATAGAAATAAAATTTTGACAAAATTTTCTATAGAAATAAAATTTTGACAAAATTTTCTATAGAAATAACATTCTGACAACATTTTCTATAGAGATAAAATTTTGACAGAATTTTCTACAGAAATAAAATTTTGACAAAATTTTTCGGTAGAAATAAAATTTTGACAAAATTTTCGATAGAAATAAAATTTTGTCAAAATTTTCTATAGAAATAAAATTTTGACAACATTTTCTATAGAAATAAAATTTTGATAAAATTTTCTATAGAAATAAAATTTTGACAAAATTTTTCTTTAAAAATAAAATTTTGACAAAATTTTCTATAGAAATAAAATTTGCATAAAATTTTCTATAGAAATAAAATTTTTACAAAATTTTCTATAGAAATAAAATTTTGACAAATTTTCTATAGAAATAAAATTTGGATAAAATTTTCTATAGGAATAAAATTTTGACAAAATTTTCTATAGAACTAAAATTTTAACAAAATTTTCTATAGAACTAAAATTTTAACAAAATTTTCTATAGAAATAAAATTTTGACAAAATTCTCTATAGACATAAAATTTTGACAAAATTTTCTATAGAAATAAAATTTTGACAAAATTTTCTATAGAAATAACATTCTGACAACATTTTCTGTAGAAATAAAATTTTGACAGAATTTTCTACAGAAATAAAATTTTGACAAAATTTTTTATAGAAATAAAATTTTGACAAAATTTTCGATAGAAATACAATTTTGTCAAAATTTTCTATAGAAATAAAATTTTGACAACATTTTCTATAGAAATAAAATTTTGATAAAATTTTTTATAGAAATAAAATTTTGACAAAATTTTCTATAGAAATAAAATTTTGACAACATTTTTCTTTAAAAATAAAATTTTGACAAAATTTTTTTTTAAAAATAAAATTTTGACAAAATTTTCTATAGAAATAAAATTTGGATAAAATTTTCTATAGAAATAAAATTTTGACAAAATTTTCTATAGAAATAAAATTTTGATAAAATTTTCTATAGAAATAAAATTTGGATAACATTTTCTATAGAAATAAAAATGACACAATTTTCTATAGAACTAAAATTTTGACAAAATTTTCTATAGAAATAAAATTTTGACAATATTTTCTATAGAAATAAAATTTTGACAAAATTTTCTATAGAAATAAAATTTTGACAAAATTTTCTATAGAAATAAAATTTGGATAAAATATTCTATAGAAGTAAAATTTTGACAACATTTCCCATTGAAATAAAATCTTGACAAAATTTTCTATAGATATAAAGTTTCGGCAAAATTTTCTATAAGAATAAAATTTTGATAAAATTTTTTATAGAAATTTTGAAAAAAAAAATTATATAAAAATAAAATTTTGACAAAAATTTCTACAGAAATAAAATTTTGATAAAATATTCTATAGAAATAAAATTTTAATTTTTTCTATAGAATAATAGAAATAAAATTTTAACAAAATTTTCTATAGAAATAAAATTTTGACAACATTTTCTATAGAAATAAAATTTTGCCAAAATTTTCTATAGAAATAAAATTTGGATAAAATTTTCTATAGAAATAAAATTTTGACAAAATTTTCTATAGAAATAAAATTTTGACATTTTTAAAGTTCCTATAAAAATAAAATTTGGACAATATTTTCTATAGAAATAAAATTTTAACGAAACTTTCTATAAAAATAAAATTTTGACAAAATGTTCTATAGAAATAAAATCTTGATAATTTTTTTTAGAGAAATAAAAGTTTTATAGAAATAAAATTTTGACAAAATTTTCTATAGAAACAAAATTTTGTATAGGAACAAAATTTCAGTCATATATTTTCCTTTAAGAATTTTCTACTGCATGGATGGTTATAAGAAATTTTGTTCTTTATAAAAAATGATTGGTTATAAGAAAAAAACGCATATAAGAAAAAAATCTTGTATTTTCCGACTTTATCTACTGCGAATTTGAATATGACGGTTCGACCTTACAGATATTACTGAATTTCGACTATCTACAAAATTCAAATCACATCATATATAGCACATTAAAAAAATAATAATAAAATATAAAAAAATACAATACTCACCATATCGTTACCAAAAACCAATATCGGTAAGGCAGCCTGACGTCTTTCACGATCGTTTAGACGTGAACGTCCACGATTTGGGTCCGCTTCCAATAGAGCTGTACCTTGACACTCTCTTAAAAATTCATTAGTATTCGAACTGGATCAGGTCAAAGGGGGTTTGGTTTTTTTCATATATGTAGGTTTAAGTGTAACATCGATTACATCAAAATGGAAAAATTACCAAAAATGAAATAAAAATAAAAATATTACAAAAAATGGACGAAATGGATAAGGGATGGCAAACATATATGATATCCCAGTTAATGGTGAGATGATAAGTTTTATTTTAGATTTTTTTTTATTTTTTTTTATTTATTTATTTATTTTTTTGTTTTTGATTTTTTTTTTAATTGTAGGCATGAATGAAATTCAAATGAAAAAGATAGACGGAGAGAAAGAGAAAAAGAGAAACAAGTTAGAACTAATTGAAGCTACAAATTAAAATTGACCTGTGGAGGTATATGACGATGACGATGACCATGACGAGGATGTTGTCGATGGTGGTATCGGATCATCTACTAGACTATGGGGCATATTTAAGTAGTTCAAGTAGTACAAGTAGTAAGGTAGTAGCATGCATGAAGAAAATACATATTAAATTATCTTTTTTTCTTATTCTAGTGAGTGTCTAAGAACTCTCACTAGTTAGAATATAAATTTTTTTAATACTGGGATATATAGACTAAAGCTAGATTTTTGCTTGTTTTTCCAAATCTAAGGTCTTAACACAGAATCAAAATCTATATGCATTTTTAATTTCTACAAATAACGACGCATACTTACTGCCTTAATGTGGGTATAGCCCGATCTTCATACTCTTCATAGGAATTTCGGGGGGCACTTTTATTACGCCTTCTCAAAGACCCCTGATGACTGGACATTGGGGAACTGTGACGACTGGGACTACGTCTCATATTGAGCTTTGGAGACATTGGTATTTCATCATGAGATTTTCGCAAGTTGGAGGTTGATAATGATGACACATGATCATTAAGGCTGCTACTATAGTTATGACTAAGGCCTGATTTACCACCACCCCCACCTCCTCCTGCTGCACTACCCCCACCCACGGAACTATTTCCATCCGTAGATGATTTATCTTCTTGGCAACTTTTAGGACTCATGGCAGCTGTCATATGGGCCTCGGCCAGAGCTTGAGCCACATCTTGTAAACTGGGAGCCACGGGTAATATTGGTTTTGAGGCATATACTTCACAGGCCACATCATTGGCCGCCAAGGATTCACCATTCTTCTCCAGTAAATCATCAACAAGCAGATGTTTAAACACCGCCGTCTTATACATCTCAATTTGTTCTTTCCTCAATTTGGCCGTGGTAAAATCTTCCTGTTGAACCGCTTGACGTTTGGCCAAGGCATAACGTCCCAAACGTTCTCCGGCCGTACGCAAGGCACTCATGCATAGTTTCAACTTACGAGCGTATTCAAAGCGTTCACATGCCACCGCTTTGGATTTGCGATCTTCCATTTCTCGTATTACATCCGCTATAGATTCTTCCACATACATAGAGAATAATAAGTCATCACACATTGATACCAAAGGTTGTTCCACACTCTCTCCTGATTCTGTAGTGGAGCCTGCCGCAACATTTTCTTCACATTCTTTGGTCCCATTTCCCTCACAACTGTCCAAATCTTCACCCAAAACATTGACAGCAATTAAGGCAATTTGATTTTCACTATTGAACTCATTGACATAGGCACCACTGAGCCTAAGTTTTAGATGTGTACCCTTACGAGGATTAACCGATACGCTTTGAAGTTCCCGTGATTTATAATTGGTAGCTGCGTTATCAGCTAAGGCCACAAAACCAAGAAAATCGAAGCATTGTGATGATGGTGTACTGGGTATACTTTTGGGAGAGTAGTGCAACCAAAGTTCAACCTTTTCAGCTGAAAGTAATCCGAAAAGAAAAGTCACAAACAGAAATTGTTATACGAATAATAATAAAGTGCACTGAAAACATCTAGAACCCAAAACTTTGAGAAAATTTTCTATAGAAATCAAGAGTTTGAGAAAAATTTCCATAAAAATAAAATTAAAAAAAATGTCTATATAAATAACAATTTGACAACATTTTCTATAGAAATAAAAGTTTGACAGAATTTTTTATAGAAATAAAATTTTGACAGAATTTTTCTATAGAAATACAAATTTGCCAAGTTTCCTATAGAAATAAAATGTTGGCAAAATTTTCTATAGAAATAAAATTTTGACAAAAATTTCTATAGAAATAAAATTTTGACAAAAATTTCTATAGAAATAAAATTTTGACAAAATTTTTTATAAAAATAATATTTTGGCAAAATTTTCCATAGAAATAAAATTGGCAAAATTTTCTATAGAATTAAAATTTTTATAAAATTTGTTATAGAAAAAACATTTTGGTAAAATTTTCTATAACAAAAACATTTTGGCAAAGTTTTCTATAGATATAAAATTTTGAAAAATTTTGTATAGTAATTAAATATTGAAAAAATCTATACAAATAAAATTTTGACGAAATTTTCTATAGAAATTAAATTTTGACCAAATATTTATAGATGTAAAATTTCGGAAAAATTTTCTATAGAAATAAAATTTTGACAAAATTTTCGATAGAAATAAAATTTTGACAAAAGTTTCTATAGAAATAAAATTTTGATAAAATTTTCTATAGAAATAAAATTTTGACAAAAGTTTCTATAGAAATAAAATTTTGATAAAATTTTCTATACAAATAAAACTTCGACAAAATTTTCAATAGAAATAAAATTTTGACAAAATTTTCTATAGAAATAAAATTTTGACAAAATTTTCTATAGAAATAAAATTTTGACAAAATTTTCTATAGAAATAAAATTTGGACAAAATTTTCTATAGAAATAAAATTTTGATAAAATTTTCTAAAATGTTGACAAAATTTTCTATACAAATAAAATTTTGGCAAAACTTTCTATAGAAATAAAATTTTGACAACATTTTCTATAGAAATCAAATGTTGGTAAAATTTTCTATCGAAATAAAATTTTAACAAAATTTTCTATAGAAATAAAATTTTGACAAAATTTTTTATAGAAATCAAATGTTGGTAAAATTTTCTATAGAAATAAAATTTTGACACAATTTTTTATAGAAATCAAATGTTGGTAAAATTTTCTATAGAAATAAAATTTTGACAAAAATTTCTATAGAAATAAAATTTTGACAAAATTTTTTATAAAAATAATAATTTGGCAAAATTTTCCATAGAAATAAAATTTTGGCAAAATTTTCTATAGAATTAAAATTTTATAAAATTTGTTATAGAAAAAACATTTTGGTAAAATTTTCTATAACAAAAACATTTTGGCAAAGTTTTCTATAGATATAAAATTTTGAAAAAATTTGTATAGTTATTAAATTTTGAAAAAATCTATACAAATAAAATTTTGACGAAATTTTCTATAGAAATGAAATTTTGACAAAATATTTATAGATGTAAAATTTCGGAAAAATTTTCTATAGAAATAAAATTTTGAAAATATTTTGACAAAATTTTCGATAGAAATAAAATTTTGACAAAAGTTTCTATAGAAATAAAATTTTGATAAAATTTTCTATAGAAATAAAATTTTGACAAAATTTTCTATAGAAATAAAATTTTGATAAAATTTTCTATAATAAAACTTCGACAAAATTTTCAAGAGATATAAAATGTTGACAAAATTTTCTATAGAAATAAAATTTTGACAAAATTTTCTATAGAAATAAAATTTTGACAAAATTTTCTATAGAAATAAAATTTTGACAAAATTTTCTATAGAAATAAAATTTTCTAAAATCTTGACAAAATTTTCTATACAAATAAAATTTTGAAAAAATTTTCTACAGAAATAAAATTTTGACAACATTTTCTATAGAAATAAAATTTTGACAAAATTTTCTATAGAAATAAAATTTTGACAAAAATTTCGATAGAAATAAAATTTTGACAAAATTTTCTATAGAAATAAAATTTTGATAAAATTTTCTATAGAAATAAAATTTTGACAAAATTTTCTATACAAATAAAATTTCGACAAAATTTTCAATAGAAATAAAATTGTTACAAAATTTTCTATAGAAATAAAATTTTGACAACATTTTCTATAGAAATAAAATTTTGACAACATTTTTTATAAAAATAATATTTTGGCAAAATTTTCCATAGAAATAAAATTTTGTCAAAATTTTCTATAGAATTAAAATTTTTATAAAAAACATTTTGGCAAAATTTTCTATAACAAAAACATTTTGGCAAAGTTTTCTATAGATATAAAATTTTTAAAAATTTTGTATAGTAATTAAATTTTGACTAAATTTTCTATAGAAATAAAATTTGGCAAAATTTTCAAAAGAAATAAAATTTTGGTACAATTTTCTTTAGAAATAAAATCTTCAATAGAAATAAAATTGTTACAAAATTTTCTATAGAAATAAAATTTTGACAACATTTTCTATAGAAGTAAAATTTTGACAACATTTTTTATAAAAATAATATTTTGGCAAAATTTTCCATAGAAATAAAATTTTGTCAAAATTTTCTATAGAATTAAAATTTTTATAAAATTTGTTATAAAAAAACATTTTGGCAAAATTTTCTATAACAAAAACATTTTGGCAAAGTTTTCTATAGATATAAAATTTTTAAAAATTTT